>NW_027106991.1:48527-55381 GCF_000696795.3 Halyomorpha halys
ATATTATAAAAAAATAAGCCGCTATCTTAATAATCTGCAACTACAATTCAAATACAGTTCTGTCAGAAATATAGAAATACGCCACAATGGCATGGTACAGACGATATAATATCATCAAAAGTACACTTGTTTTTACTGTGAAATTTATTTTTGTCCGGTTGTTTGCCGGATGACGAATGGAAGTAACCGATGTAACTTACCGAACAGCAGAGGGCGATCTGATTTATATCAGTTGGCAACATTGGTTTCATACTTTACTTCCTCCAGTTCTACCAACTTCTTTTATTAAACTAGTGATATATATGGAGTAATAATCGTGCTATTTTCTTTCCCTTATTTGAACTTTAGGTCAGTACCGGTTCGCTGTAATAAGAACTGTCCAAATAAAGGGTATTTTTTAATATAAATTAATTCGTAATTGTCTATATCTTAAATATATTGGGAGGGTTATGTATACATGACAAAATTAATTTATAAAAGCGTAAATAGATTCGATACGAGAATAGAACAACTATCTATATCCGACGAAGCTCGGTCAAGAATCACATGATTTCACCTTAAAGCCGAATTAGAGACAAAGGTTACACGATCACAGATTAGATTCTGCAGATATAATAATTTGTTATCACGCTATTTAATGTCAACAATTTTAATTCAAATTTGTTTTAGATGACCAATTTTTAATATGACAAGGAAAAATATTTCTGTTGCTATTCAGGTATATATCAATGGCTTTAACGAAGGTACTTGAATTTATCAAGTGCTGGTGATGTAGTAAGTGAAGGAATACGCGTTGTTTAAAGGAAAGAATGGATAAGGATTGACAAATGGTTGTAGGAAGAAATTTCTGAAGGAAGTTGTACGTATGACGAAAGATTTACTAAAGCGGGAGGGGATATATAAATGGATCGATTGAGATCTGGTTTTTAATGACTGGATGGATGATCGTAGAGTAAGGAGATCAAGGATGCAGGCAGGTTTTTTAATTTTAAATACTTGAAGGAACTTGATAGGAAAACACCAAGGAAGTATTGTCGTCTGGAGGTTGGATAGAGCAACTTCAACTCGGTGTACCAACGGGAGAAATGAGAGTACCTGGGAAACCCCAAGATAGCCTTCCGTAAAACAAGGAACCGTAGTCGAAGTGGAGTAAACGAGAGAGAGTAATAGAAACTGACAGGTATTCTGAGTGACGGAATCTAAGGAGTTGTTTAAGTACAGTTATGGATTTGCGGGTGATCTGGAAAACATGATTATTCCAGGAGAGGTGTTGGTCGAAGGTGACTCCAAGGTTTTTATTGTGGAGTAGAAAAGAATATAGTGGTGTGTCTATATGATAATTTAGCTTACAAAGGAAGTCTACGCACATGGGATCAACATTTTTTTTTGGTGATATTAGGTCAAAAATATTAGACAAGTTTTTGACTGTTCTTGCCAATGCGCACGAGAAAAAAGATTCTACAAAAATTCATAATTTTTTATTGATATGAAAATTCGTATTTAAGGGTCTCAAAAGACTTTAATAGCGAATCTGACTTTATATTAATTAAACAAAGTTGTTTGGTCTACTTTACTGGCGACTTTTAGAATTTTGTATTTTTTTACGCGTTTTAAAGTATTTAATATAATCAATAATTCTTTGTTTTTATCCTGCACAAAAAAAAAAAAAAAAAAAAATCGAAAATAGTTTACTATAACCACAAAATACATGCAGAGCAATGGCGATATTCGATAACAAATTTCAAGAATATGTAAAATAGTTTTTTTATTGCCTTTTAGGCTGCATTGGCTGGTAAGAACTCTCGGATACATGTCAAACATTTTTCGACCAAGTATCACAGGAAAAAGTATCTTTAATGTCGGTAATCCCACGAGCGTAACCTACGTTTATTAGTAACACTAGCCAAATTGGACAAATATCTAAGTAAGAGTTAATCTCGAGAAAAAACAGATTATGTTAACACAACAGATTTAAGATGTCGCAAACTTTAAATAAATAAATGAATGAAAAATCGTAATTTTGTCAAATCAGAACACTAATCCTAGAGGGCAGTACTGAAGGACGAATTATGACTAATTAGGTAATTTTGAATTTTCGCATTATTTCTGAAATAGGCATAAAGTTAATTATTTAATAATGTGAATACAATTCGGATCCCAAATATCTAATTCCTCGAATTTGCCTAAATTCTCAAAAACATATAGCCCTATATTATAGGTTTTTCTTAAAAAAATAAATTAAAAACGAGTCGCTTTCCTAAAAAGTGTTGCATTTACCCTTTTACGTAGTGGTTTAGAGTACACAATATTTTAATACAATAATAAAATATCTCTAATAGTGATAAAGTGGAAAAAAACATATATAAGCAAATAGCATAAAAATGAATATTATAGACATCTAAGAATAGTCTACATTAAATGTAAAATAAATAAATAAAGTGACTTACTTCTTACATAAAATAAAATGAAAAAGAAAAAAAAATCATAAATTAACTAAAGATAATTAACAAGAAGGATAAATTAATATGAATATACATATCTATAAGTTTTAAATAAAAATAATATCAAATCACTATCACTATCGATCATAATCAAAATATCACATGAAAAAAAAAATTATAAATCATGTGTGCTCTAATAGTAATAAAATAAAGATTAAAAGAAAATGAAGAAAGGATGATTAACAGAAAGATTAAACAATGTTTTATATACATATTTATAAATTCTAAATGAATATTATGAACATATAATAATACTTTATGTTAAAGGTAAAAATAAAATCATCTCAAAGTTTAATTTAACGTTTTACTTCTTATGTTTGATAGGTGCAGATGTAAGTTTAAAGAGAAAAAAGTATGTTGCGAATTTAATCATTCTTTGAACATCATACTTTAATAATGTGATTATCTCTATTATTATAGTGATGATGATATTGATGAATTGGACATAGCGGGTAGCTATGAATGAACTCCACACAGCTGTTGTTGTTACCCCATCGGCCTTGAGCAGCTGCCGCGAGCCCGATATGGTGAGGCCGTCGGCTCCTTGTCTGTACCAATACTCGCTAAGTCACCCAGTTCTCCAAAAAGAGTCTTGAGGATCCCACTGACCCCAAAGAGGAGTAGAGGCGTGCCTTTAAGTCAACTGTTAAAATTAAATTAAATCTGTACCTATGGAGGGTCAGGTGTTCAGTACTTTGTAAAGAGGTAAGACAACGGTTGTGCAAGGAGATGAAATGGTCAGAATCGCCCTGGACCGCCAGATTTTTACCCAATTGAAGAGGCTGAGTGGACCCCAGGATGGCTCCAGAACCCACAGGAGTTGACTCACGGCTACAGTGTAATAGAAAACTATTTTCTGCCCAGCCGGATTCGAACTCGAGTTCTTTGAGTTAGTAGACACGCGCTTTACCCCGTTAATTTTAAGTAGCCTGGACATTATAAAATGGGATGAGATTGTGTCAGGTGGGGTGAGAATAGCCATCATAGTTTATCCGAATTTCAAGCTCTAAGACTCACTTGATTTTGTTCTAATTTAACAAATATAGATTTGGACCGCACATGCCATATAACGTTCAAAACCAGATTTAAGAATTATTATTATTATTAAAAATTAATCAAGGTATTTGAAAATAAAATATTCGAATCGATGAAGGATGAGAATTGGAGAATACAAAAGTCTACGCGTCGAAGAGCGTGAACTGCACATTAAATATAATTCAAGTGTATTGCGGTGAATAACAGTTTGTTTGTAGTGTTTAGTAACGAACGTATCTCTTAAAAACTGATCCGGAGGGGGAAGTGGTAAATATCCGAGGGTATGGCCAAAACGTAGGTGGGAGGATTACACACTGATCTTGTAGAGAATTATAAACATTACTTTCTTTTTGTTAACCCCTTTCCTGGCTATTTGAAATGTGGAGGAAGTGCTATAATACCACCCTGGCTAACCAGAGTGAGAAGGTCGAGTTTTCATTTTGTGGGGCCGTCATGAAATAAAACTCAACCTTCTCACCTCAAGTCGGAATCGCTGCAGTTTTGAGGTTACTAAGGTTTCAACCTCACCGCATAAGCACTGTGTATATAAAAAAAGATTACATTCTGTATTTTTTTTTAGGACATTGATTATATTATTTTTTTAAAAATTTGTTGAGGTTAAGAAAACTTCCAATTAGTTTGTACTATAACTATTCTGTAAACTCTATAACCACATCCTTTGATTTTGGTTATAAACAATTTTTAGACTGTATCTATAGATGATAAAATTTGCAAAATGGAAATTGATAATAATGACAAATATGAGGATAGTGGTGCATGAGTATGGTATAATATCCCGAAACATACAAGTACATATACAGAATAATTTATATCCTAATAGGAAGTTTTCTTATTAACAATTTAAAAAAAAGTTTATTTAAATTTTTGAAACAAATCTAAATAAGGTATAGGTATTCCCTAGGTATCGTTTCTGAGGCAGATATCGCACGCACACTAACGTGGGCGATCGTAAAGTAATCCTTGAACCGAACATTTTATTAAAGTTTACGTCACTTTGCAAATAGGAAACGGCTCTTCGTACGAGATAGTAAAGTCTGATTGAGGTACTTCCAATCGCATGACTTCCTCGAAACCCACGCATTTTATACCTCGGTGGCAAAATTACCTCTTTATGTTCTATCCTTAGAGCGAGAGATCTATACAGTGAGTCTCGATAAAAAGACAACTACAGAGACGGGAAATTAAATTATGGTGCATGTTTTTCCATCAGAGCTCTTCCTTTGGGGAATCTATTTAGCAAATCGTCGCTTAAGCTATGTATGTGTATATGTATATGTATGTAATACGTCGTAAATCGAGAAAATCAACGATACGGCTCTAATAGTTTATAAAAATAAAAAAAAAAAAAATTTAAATTTTTTAAAATAAATCAAATGTTGTCTCAACACTCTTTATGATATCAACAGTCCAACATTTCGGTCAATTCGGCCATCCTCAAGGAAAATCTTAAATATAAATTTAAACCTCACATCCAATATTTTTAAAAACGTTTTAAAGGCTATTGTGCCCAGGTCATTAATGACAAGTCAAACAACTTTAATTGGATTAAGTCATTTGAGAAGAAAAATGTGTATTTTTATTTGTGTTGTTATAATTAAGTAATAGATAGAATTAAATAAATAAAAAAATATTATACGTTTCAATAGTGTTCAATTAATGTGTATACATCCTCAAATGCAATAGCGAAGCATTGCCGGGTCTGCTAGACTATAAAAAATAAAGGTCATTATTTTTTTAATGACGTTTTTATTAAGATAAATAATCATTATTAAAGTTTATTTCATCATGACTCATGTTTCTACAATTAGTATATATCTCTGCCCACTACTGAAGAAGTTTTGATGTCTACTACTGGTGCACTTGTTAGGTTAATTATATTAAATTTTTTTTTTTATAAAATCTAAAGTAAATTAGCTTAAAGAAAAGTTTAGCGATCTAAGGCAAGTATCGAAAAGAATATCATATACTAAAATAGTCTATTTTTTTTTTTGTAAAGTGCCTTTTATTATATTTAAGTATATTTATTTCTGACTTCAAAAATTCCAGATATCTCCAGAATAAAGAGTTGATCCTTATTTTCATTAAATTATATACAGTTTTTTCTAAATTACTAAGGGACTAAATAATACTATAACAATTATATAAAAGAGAGATGAAAAAAAAATAGAAAAGAAAAGATAGATCATCATAATGATTTACCACTAGAGAAGTCTTAATTGATGTTCAGAAAACTGCTGGTGAAATTTTGAATGGTACTTTAAATTTTCTTTATTAATGATTCAATTAAGTTATTAATTGTGCCCATTATTTTTTTTTCAAATTATAATGGATGTCTTGATTTTCTTTTTAGGAAGTTTTATTATATTAATTTTTCAAACTGTTGAGGTGAACACAAACTTCCAAATAGAATATCAACTATTCTATATATTGTTTGTACAAGGTTTTGGAACAATTATACAATACACCTTGCATCCTTTAATTGTAACAATTAAGTTATTCTTATCGACAATTTTTATATATATTATATGTGCATATTTAAAATTCTTGTAATCATATTTACCATATATTTGTCATATATTCATTTTCCATTATAAAAATTATGTCATCTCTACAATTATAGTTTAAAAATATTTTATAAATACATTATTTAAATTATTGTCTTTCACTATTGGTGCATTAATTTATCTCTGTAGCTTAAACAAATACTCTATATTAGACATTACCTCTTTGGACCATATCATTATGTCCAATATGCTGTTTTATTACCTCCCTATCCAATTTTAATGCATTGTGCAATTTTATTCTCACATATCTTCTCTGATTTGTTCATATTTATAGGGCCAATCTATTTATTATATCGGCATAATGTGTATTTAAATGTTTTGTGTCTGTTTTGTAGTTTACTGTGTCTTTTATATTTTTAGTTATATGAATTTATTTTTAGTGTTTTGTATCGTGTCTATTATTGCAGGATTTTTGAAGTTAAAGTAATGGTTTTACGTTATACTGTGCAATGAAATTTATATTTTTGACATTGTTAAAGTTTGTGATATGTTGCTTGATCCAGGTTTCCAGTTTTTTGGATGTCTCTCCAACAAAATTTTTTTTTCACAATTTTAATAAATATATATAGGAAGATGGTCAGGGTTGCGGTCACAAGTGAAACGAAAATAGTTTACAACTATTTTATTTTCCAACGTTTCGCCCCACTTTGTAGGGCTTCATCAGGGCTAAAAAGATACAAAATGAAACTAAGTTAAGATAAAATAATAGAAATAAAAATAAAAAGATACAAAG
>NW_027106991.1:59621-75353 GCF_000696795.3 Halyomorpha halys
TAAACTATTTTCGTTTCACTTGTGACCGCAACCCTGACCATCTTCCTATATATCAATTTTTACGGTCAACTACATATACATATATATTTTAATAAATAGTATATGATAGCATTTATAAATTTTGAATGGTCCTTTAAATTTTCTTTATTGATGCTTCAATTAACTTTTTAATCCTTTCCTTTATTTTTTCAAATTATGATGGATGTAGACGCGAAGTGTGCCATTCTCACCTATCAGATCCTACGCAGAAGAGGGAGTCGTGCAGAAAAATCGCCGAAGAAACCGACCAAAACCTAAACGACCAATTAACCATTTTCAGAAGTCCAATTTGACTTTTATCATCCCATCTAAGCTTGGTCCCTCTATGAGACTCTTCTTTGTGTACCCGTCCTTGTACAATCTATCAGGGATATCTTCGTGCTCAAGGTTGCTCAATTAAGTGAAGCTAAATCCTTATGACCTTAGAAGTCTGCGATTTAAATTTCTATTTTTGGTGCATTAGCACATAGCATGGCACTGACAGCTGTAGTTTAGGCGGAAGGCGTGTAGCATTGCATATTATTTTTCAGTAATGTGGCAGCTTTATTATTAAAGAGATACCTCTTTGGAAAATAATCCAGAATCGCAGAGATATGGAGTCAATCATCAAGAATGTTATTATTTTTCACTGTAGCTGTCAGCGAGAATTACAGAACAATACTTTTTCTATTCTGAATAAAATTTATGTGAGCACTGAATACAAAAGTAATAAAAAATTATTATTACTGTTGAAATCGATTAAATAAAACTTTAAATTAATTATTTTATATATTCTTGTTTGAGAGTAGTTTAGTTTATTCTTAATTCAAAACAAATTTGATCCTTTTTTTCTCTCAACTTTATTCTTTACAACTTTTCCAACGTTTCGACCCTCAGGCCATTCTCAAGGATACCTACAAAAGATTTTTATTTTTATATAATAATTTCATTATTTCCTTCAAATTACACACTGATTTCTTTGGCCCTACCTTCATATTGATGTCATTTCCTTTTTCAAATCTTAAAAATGCAGGCTAATTGCCCTTGTCCCATCATTAAATAAATTAATCATAAAAATAATATCATAATAACATTATAAAATTCTGTTTTTTAAATTTAGATTTCCTACTTACATAACCTTTTCTAAATAATTTTTTCCTAGATTTAAACCTTTTATAAAACACTTTTCTTCCTTCCTTCATTCACATTTGCAACTTATGTAAGTAGGAAATCTAAATTTAAAAAACAAAATTTTATAATGTTATTATGATATTATTTTTATGATTAATTTATTTTAAGATGGGACAAAGGCAAATAGCCGGCATTTTTAAGATTTGAAAAATGAAATGACATCAATATGAAGGTAGGGCCAAAGAAATCAGTGTGTAGTTTGAAGGAAATAATGTAATTATTATATAATAATAAAAAAAACTTTTGTAGGTATCTTTGAGAATGGCCTGAGGGTCAAAACGTTGGAAAAGTTAAGAGAAAAAAAAGGATCAAATTTGTTTTAAATTAAGAACAAAACTTTAAAATTACTGTGTACTTTGTAATTGATTACATTAAACCCAGGAATCGTAACTAATTTGATACCTTTACTGATGTCACCCGGACTATCTTCCAACAATCTACTTCATACGGTCAACTATCTTCTTAGAATATGAATATTCCTTCCATTATAAACTCCCTAACCACTCAAAGCCCCTAGCTTCTAACCTTGCATCCTATTCCATTCCTGACAATCCTACGAGGCACCTGAAAAGAAGATGGCCACGAGACCTGCTAATGTAAAATGCCATTAGAGTGGTGTCAATGGGTACTTTCTCAACACGCCTGTAACATTCAAATTTAGCCGAGATAAGATTTACTAAATATATTATAATGTACAGTTGTAAATAGCAATAAATAAATATTAAAAAAAAATAAGAATATGAATATACAAACACGGGGCCAAGGTCGAGTTTCAACGAAGCCATCCAAAGTGGAGCGAAACGTTGGTTAAAATAGTTTAATTTTACTAATTTCATACCTTTATTGACCGCCTCTCGGACTATCTTCCCAAATTATACCTAATTTACTTGAACATTTCGAGTGAAAAGTATTTTAATACTGAGCACAGAGTGAGAACAATCAGTGTGTTAAATAAAAAAAAAACCTAATTTGAAAAAAATAAGAAATCAAAATACTAAATGATATTGAGGTGTAGATAGTTGACCGTAGATTAATGATTGGAGAAGTTCTTCGGAGGGTGCCGTCAGCAAAGAACAACATAAATAAACAAAACCATATTTATTTATTTTATACCTAATAGGCAACTGAGTTGCAAGCCTACCTTCTACGCCACAACCCCTGATGAAGACCTGAAACTCAGGTCGAAACCTCGGCATAAAATAAATAAATATGGTTTTGTTTATTTATGTTGTTCTTTGCTGACCGCACCCCCCGACAAACGTCTCCAATTACTAAATGATATATTTAATTACACTATTTTTACTTAACAATTTTTAGAATATTGATTACAAATACTCGTATTCCAACTGGTTTGAGTACGAAATACTTGTAATTATACTTAAAAGTTTTCTTGATAACAGATAACTTATCTACAGATAACTTATCTAGAAATGTTTTGAGTATGGTATTTGTCCTCTGTTCTGAAACATTTTGAGTATAGGTAAAGAAATCCTACTCAGCTACTCAGTACTCAAGTACAATTTGCTACATTTCGTTACAAAATAATATCTTCGTACAATCAAGTCCCTCTTCCAGCACTGAATGAATGAGAAGAAGCAAGAGCTAATTAAATATTTTCCATGATGATTTTATCATCATCTGAGTATCATATCTGAGCAAGTAAACATTTCTTTAATGTTTAACATTTTTTTAATAATTTCTTAAAATTCAGCAGCAGCTGTCGAATATTTTTTTGCCAAGCACGGTTTAGTTTGTTAAGGCTGTTCTCTTATGTTATTAATGGAACACCTGGAAGCGATATCGATTTCGCCACGAATCCGAAGAGGCCTTTTGGACGAGTGATATATTCGCGAACGCGATAAGGGTTGTTTATTATTCCTTCCTGAACATTAGGCCTTCACACGAATAGGGATTGTTTTGTTCGCTAGGAGACAATAGTCTGATAGTGAGTCCCCCTCCACAAATGAGTGTTAACATGTCATTCTATCGCTGGTTAGTTCATTCTGTTAGGAATCAAACCAGCTCTCTGAGCTTTTAAGTGAGGAAATAAATTATTTACTCAATACTGGTGACTATAAAATGCACATTTTTTGTCTTCGATCTTTTATCTAATTTAAAAGAAAATGGTTTATTCTCGGAGATTAAAAAATACTGGTGTTTATAATTGATTATTTTTCCAATTACTAATTACCATTAATTGACCTTTCTGAATAGATAAAAAAAATATATATTAAAAATTTAAACTTGCTGTCATCGTCACCATGTATGCCAATGATACATGAGTCTTCGCAGTTAATAATAACCCTTTGCATCCCAAACTCTCCAGTTCCATATTACAACCCTCGAAGAATGGTTCAGAAATAAGAGGATAAAAATAAATCCCATCAAATCACCTTTACTCTTCGTCGTAAACCTGCCGACTGCCCTACAGTATACTTTAATGATTTTGTTCTTACCCCTGTAGAACAGATCCGCTATCTTGGACTACATCTGGGCAAACGACTAACTTGGAATCCTCATACATGACTAAAAAGACAGGAAACTGCACATCGATTCCGACTATAACAGCATTTACTAAACAAACGGTCTAAACTTCCAATTCATTACAAAAGACTGTTAACATGACAATAATGAGACCTATCTGGACATACGGAGTTGAGCTTTGGGGCTCCACTAGACCTTCGAATTCCTCTTGTATCCAATCCTTACAATCCGAAATCCTTCTTAAAATCGTCAATGCTCCTTACTTTGTCACAAATAAAATTAATCATTAAGACCTTTATGTTTCTTGTGTAACCGATCTACCCCGAAGGGGTTATTAATTATACCATTATAAACTCACTAACTACTCAAACCCATTAGTTACTGACCTTGCTTTCTCTTTCATTCCTGACAATCCTCCGAGGCACCTGAAAAGAACATGGCCCCGAGACCTTATATTGCAAAAATGTTCTTAGAGTGCTACCAACGGGTAGTTTCTCTACATGCCTATCTCATACCGTCATGATCTTACTTCGAATTTACTTGTTGTATTTTATATACAGTTGTAAATGTCAGTAAATGAAAATAAAATAAACAAAAAACAACTCACTGTAAAGTCACGTATTTATTAAAATTCATAAATTCTCGAATTAAGTAAAAAATAACGATCAACATAGAAACTTGGTGTAACATCTTTCAAAAACTTAAGTTTAAATAGTGCTTATAAAAAATCGGACACAATTTAAATGGAAATCTATTCCATTAAAATTAGTTCTGACTCATGTACCATCAAGTACTAACTCATAAAGTGAGTGATTGCGGGGACTGGCATAAAGCCAATTCGTAGTATCTTGTTTCGACTGGTTGTGGTGGATTAGTTTTTTTGTGATTTTCGAGAAAAAAAAATCTATTGACAGAGAAGGATAAAATTATGAACGAAAATTTTTTTTTTCTGTGAAGTAAGATATACCATACAAATAAAAAGTAGGTAATAGCCCACCTGTGTGTTTTTTAGTGAGTAGGAATCTCAAGACTGTTGAATGACTTTTTGTTTGTTGCACTTCATTTTATGAAAGATTAAGGATTAAATAAAAACAGAAAATAAAGCAAATAATAAAAAAAGTATGAACTAAATATATTATTATTATTGGCGCTACAGACCGTAGAAGTCCAAGGCCTCGCGTGATGTACGTAGGAAATACGTAAATAAGAGATTTTTTTTCACGAAAATCACAAAAAAACTAATCCACCACAACCAGTTGAAACAAGATACTACGAATTGGCTTTGTGCCAGTCCCCGCAATCACTCACTTTATGAGTTAGTACCATACTTGATGGTACATGAGTCAGAACTAATTTTAATGGAATAGATTTCCATTTAAATTGTGTCCGCTTTTTTTTAGCACTATTTAAACTTAAGTTTTTGAAAGATGTTACACCAAGTTTCTATGTTGATCATTATTTTTTACTTAATTCGAGAATTTATGAATTTTTATAAATACGTGACTTTACAGTGAGTTGTTTTTTGTTTATTTTATTTTCATTTACTGACATTTACAACTGTATATAAAATACAACAAGTAAATTCGAAGTAAGATCATGACGGTATGTGATAGACATGTAGAGAAACTCTCATGACGAGGTTTCCATAGGATGGGTTCGTCACTCCCACGCCTATTTTTGTGAGTGCCACTCATTGACTTACGGGCCTCATAAATGCCCGGGGGGAGATTGTGAGTGAGTATTGCATATTCATATTTAATCCCGGGTAGGGCCGGGAACTCGATCTCGTAACCTTCGGGTTAGTAGGCAGGCGCCTTACCACGCTGCTACCGTGACCTCCTAAACTAAATATATAATAATAATAAAATAATATATACATATCGTAAATAAACATAGGCGGATAATTTAATTATATAAAAGCAAAGTAAGATAAATTTAAATAAATAGAAGATAATTTAAATAAATTAACATGTCCACAACCATACCTATTTATAATATTTACATTCTATCAAAGGAACCCTGAATAAGCCGCCACCAACTTGTGGATGGTAAGGCAGGACTCTGGAATGTCATCTCTTAAATTATTCCAATGAAATCTTAAGGTATTATTTATATTATTATATTGTATTTATATTATATTAAATATTAATATGCTTCTGCTTATTTAATATTTTTTTTGTGGTTTCTCTGAGCTCACCGACGCTAGCCTCCCTTATGACTTCCACGGCCTCTCACATATCAATCATATTAAGATCTACAGTGTCCTTTAACAATATTCAAATTCAATCTAGACCAGAAGAGGATCCTCCATTAGTAACAATCGGCACTCTTTGGTCAGCTACCAGAGTTCATGGGGGCGGATGTCACGTGATACGGGAGCGACATCCGGCCATCTGGACGGCTATATACTCACTTTTTGCCCCCGCCGATCGAAGTGGCTGTAGCACTGCTTAACGAGCCGCTCGTGAACGGCGCCTCCATTGATTCATAGCTTCCGGATCTCGCTAAACAGCCATTTAAAGCATACACTGAAGGGTCATTTGGGGGGTGTTGGGTGCTCTCTCACGGTCTGCAAAGGGTATTGCACATGGTTAGGGGTACTTCTACGAGACCGCCAATAGATCGAGGGGATGAAACAACGGTGTAATGATCAATCTGAGAGCTTCATTTCTGTATTATAAATATTTTATGCGTTCGGAAAATTTCAATAAAATAATTTAAAACAAGATGGGAGTAAGGTCAAAACAAAACAAAAAAAAAAAAGGTTACTAAAAAGGATATTGAGGAACTGTGAATAACTTTTTGTAAGTGAATTAATGATCTAAATTAAAAAATCTACAGTCCAACTAAAGATATGCAGGCCCTATTTAAAAACATTTAAATAAATATGTACTAATAATTTTTATTATTAATACAGTTTAGTGCCTTATTTATTACGAGCAGTTTCACTTCTGTCGGACAGTCCTAAGACTCAGAATTTTCTAATTTTTTTTTTATTATTATTGAAAAATATATAAATCTTCAGAAATTTTAGAATTATTGTTTCAAAAAATATATGATATTGTTCTATTTTATGAGCGAATTACATTTCATTTTTTAATATTTTCTTTTTCATGTTTAGTGTTATTCTGAGAACAAAGGATGGAGTTCGCTTTTGATGTTGGAGAATTGGATGATGGTGAGAGCCTAGGACGGGCAGGAATCGAATTAAATTTGTGGGACAAACAAAGAAGATGGCCCTCGACGGGCCAACCACTCTGTCAACAAGGAGACAACCATTCCAGGAGCTCCAATAGGACCATATTACTAATTTCGAATAATCCCACCGACCGTGCTGTTGATGGAGTATCTTTTCCAATTTCAAGGATGTCTGCCACTGATTTTATTTATAACCATTATTATTAATTACTAAAATAATAACACTCTTAAACTATGAGTTAACAACAACATCGGATACATTAAAATAAAGAAAAAATGAGTACAGATATAAGAAGATAGTTGACCATATGAAGTAGATTGTAGAGAGTCGGGATAGCGGTCAATAAAGGTATCAAAATGACAGAAGAAAACTGTTTATTGTTAACCAACGTTTCGCTCCAATTTGCAGAGCTTCGTCAGGGCTTAATGAAAACCAGATACCAATTTTATCTTTATCCATACTCTAATTTGCTAGGCAAACAACTTCACTGTGGATTGCCTCTTATTATATCAAAAAAAAAAAAAAAAGAAAACCTCTTCATTTGTTCATTATCTACACTCTCCCCGAACAAATATTTCAGAAGTGATACAGGACCGCCGCTCCTTCGGGGTCTTAGCGGGGCATGTCCGGCCGAGAAGGATTAACTTTTTTGCGTGTTATAATAGGGGTATTCATGATGTTGTGTTAAATGTTAAATGTTTTACCATGTTAAATGTTATTTCGTTTTACCAGGGTAAAAGAAGGCAATTTTTTTCGATTTAACATGAGTTTTTCCATTTAACACGCTTTAACATGTTAAACCAAAGATCATGAATACCCCTAATCTCCTCTTGTGAGATTGTGACATGTCGTACATCAACTAACCTTCTCGCTATAATTGTCTGTTTCATTATATATTTTATACCAGATCGGCCAGGTAGGGCCTTACATGGTTGATATAACCGTTATATTATATATATAAATATTTTTTTTAACAGTTTATTATGGGGAGGTATAGTTTCGTACGAAAGACACCCCTAACTTCTTAATAAAAGGGGAAAGTAAAATTAATAACAAAAAATGATGATATTGGTACACTTAAATAAAACAAATTGCCCTCTCATAGCAAAAATAAACAAGTTAATTTGAAAAAGGGAAGAGAGAATAAAAATAAAAATAATAATAATGAATATATAAAATGAGTAATAATAAAAAGTAAAATAAGTGTGACTATCAATTAAATATTATATTTATTAAAATTTATAAAAGAATGTCCTGCAGCAGTCTGGGCTCCAGTCTTCGGGTTGGGGTTGGGTTTTCCAGATTGTAGGTGCTCCTTTAACTGTCGACAACTGGGAGTGGAACTTCTTGATCCGTTGTTTTGATGTAATCCTCTATTGTCTCCATATGTAATTCCCGATTCAATTGGCTATTTCTTATGAACCAAGGAGCATTAACTGCGATTCTTAGGACTTTTTGAAAAGATTGTAGTTTTTTCCTTTTCGTGAAGTATGCCGCTCCTCAGACTTCACAGCCGTACATCAGTGGCCTGAGAATTGTTCTAAATATAAGAACAGTTGTTTCTGGTTTTAGTTTGGAATTTCTGTTTAGGATAATTGTCTGTTTCGAACTTAAGAAAAGTGTGGCTAAACGGAGGGCGGGAGTGGCGGTTTTTCCAATTTCAGGCGCTTTTTAAATATTTAAAATTGATTTATCGTAGATTGTGATAAAAGTTGAGAATTGTTCAGTTTCAGTAGATAAATAGAATTTTTAAAAGAAAAAAATATGAGTTGAAGAATTGAGATCAGAAGAAATGTACACGACATTTGCTCTCGGGATCAATAATATATGGCATTTGTTCTTTAACAAGCTGTTATTTTACAAACTCTTCCCAGTCAATACAATGAACAGGCTGTGATCTGAAGGTCGTGGTCGTCTAATGGTCTCTGATTTCTTTTCTCTCTATCTTCCATATCTGTATTTTTAAAATTTCAAATCCTCTTTATTTATATATAATTACAATTACAAATATATAATATAATACATAGTATATATACAGATTACATACTGACTTTGTTTGCCGTATAGCAGTATAAGATGAGTTACAGGGTCCGCTGAAGGCGGTCCATATCTGGGTGTCCCATTATTACATTATATTTCATTATTACTTGAAGTATATAGGTAACGGGAAGAGGAGACTTTGAGATAGTTTAATTGAGCAATATTTAGAAAGGGCCTGAAACCCTCCATGGTAGCCTTACTTATATGACTTTTTTTAACAGACAACTATAGCGAGTAGGTTGGTCACAATCTCACAAGAGAAGATCTAAACACTAAAAAAAAGGCAATCCTTTCCCACTGGAACCGCCCCGCTAAGACCCCAGTGGAGCAACGGTCTTATATGACTTTTGAAATATTAGCTTAAAACGGGAAGAGGAGACTTTAAGATAGTTTATTCGAGCAATATTTAAAAAGCGCCTGAAATTGAAAAACGGCATTATTATGCTTATTTTATTATTATAATACGGCAGACTATTATAATAGACAACACATATGATTGGCGTTTGAAATTTTTCATATGTAAGTGGTTTAATAAGCTCAAGCATGCTTGACCAGATGTAACCTAATCACTAAACGATAAGTCTCCCTATTGTTATTGTATCTTTCTAGGGTTTCTAAATCGTTATTATTTATTTCTCTGAATATTTTCTTCTGAATGTTTATCTTTTCTAGGAAACAGAATTACGATTCTACGGTATTTGTATAAATCAATATTTCTTATTAGAGAAAGTAAAAAACGTCAACCCGAGAGAATCCAGAGTTGGTGGAGAGGGGGGGGGGAATTCATGAATTGTATGAGAGGAAGCCCCTGTTGCATCTTTTATGTAGCTCCGATTTATTACACCTCCTTGCTTCGTTTTATTTTATATAACCGGGTGAAAAATGTCCACCCGTCCTTACAACGCAGTCTCGAAGGGACTTGCAATATTTACTTATACAAGCGCCAAATCAATTGCTTACTTCCTTAGATTTGATTCTTAAAATATTATTATTAACTTGATGTCAAACTTAGATTTATCCTTTTTCATAGTTATTCAAATTGAACAGAAAAAAAAAAGAATTCTTTTTTTTTTTTAATAAATCATAAAAGAACCTTCTGATAATTAAAGGAAAAATAGTGAAAAACATTTTTTTACCCCCTCTTTGCGGAGACAATAAATATGTTCACGGGAAGCTGATTTTTTTTTAAGTATCAAAACTTTGATATGTAAAAGAAAGGAGTTTAATTGAGAGAGTAAGCCATTAGACGATCTTCAGATGGCAGTCTGTTCATTGTACTGACTGGAAAGAGGTTGTGAAATAAATGCTTGTAAAATATTTAAATATAAAATTATCTTCTTAGCGTTTAGTACAATTAATTATTTTGAACTGTTTTAACTTCTCTACTGTATCTTAACAATTTCAATCGCCATCTTCGGAGTCTACAATAAACATTTTATAAGAAAACAGCAGCAAAAGCCATATTGAGATTGATAGGAATAAATTTTTAAAAATATATATATATTTTATTATTTAAGTAGTACGCAAAATAGTAGTACGTAAAATAGTGCTTCAGGATATACCCTTATGCAATCAATCTTTCTTTTTTTTTTTTAGTAAAAAATGAACTGAAAAAAAAAAACAGTTTAGAAATAAATTAAAATACAGATCGTATTATTTCATGATTTTTATAAGAAAATATGTTTCATCCACTTATGTTTATGTCTACTGGTCGTTATTTTCGTTAATTTCCTATTATAGTTATTAAAGGGTTTAAACCATTTTTTTTATAGCTATTAAAGGGTTTAAACCATTTTTTAATAGTTATTAAAGGGTTTAAACCATTTCTTTTTTATAGTTATTAAAGGGTTTAAACCATTTTTTTATAGTTATTAAAGGGTTTAAACCATTGGTTTCCAACTGGGGTTCCGTGCAGAAAAACGGTTCTGCAAGCCTTAGACCAGGGGGATTAAACGGCTCCGCGAAATAATTTAGGAACTGGTCACTTCACGTAAACTCAGTTTTAAACCTAACATCACATTTTTTTTTTTTCGAATTTGGTGCAGGCGTTGTTGTGTAAGTATCTAAGTCTTCTTTAGCTCTTGTTTAGAAGATAAATCACTTTATTTGTATCAAATGATAATAAATAGGTGAATAAATATTCGAATAACCGATGAAATATGAATAGCCGTTTACAATTCTTAGATATTAATTTTTGGGATACTTATTCCAAAATAGTTATTATAAATTGATTAAATGAGTAATGCTGCATATTGGACAGGCAAATGTTATGATAAGTCAAAGTACAAATTTATAGAGTATCAATTTATTTTTAGGAAATAGTTTTGATTTTTATTAAACTATAGAACCATTTTGTAAATTATTTTCCTAGCATTTTCAAATTTTAAATTATTAATATGCCGATTGAATAACAGTTTATTGTTTTTTTTCGGCCAAGACTCCCATTGGAGTCCTATACTGGCCTAACCATGGTTGGGGGTCAAAGTTCTTCATTTTGTGGGACCGCCACTCAATGAAAAAAGTCAACGTCTCAGGCCGTATTCGAACCGGCACCGCTAATAGACATCAAATTGGTAAGACTGTGTCTTAACCACTGAGCTACGGGCGGCCCCAGTTTATTGTTAATACGAATCTAAAATATTTTACGTATTTGGAATGGATTAGAGTAACATTTTATATAAATCTGTAACAGGGAAATATAGGTCGACATTGTTTGAAAATTATGCATCTGGTTTTTGCAATGTGTAGATGTACCCCTCATTTTTAAGAATTTTTTTTTTAAAGCTTTGTTTAGTTGGTCAAAAAATATTAGATTCAATACTACGGGGTCTAGTATTTTTTTTGTCCTGATTTTGCTATCTAGTACCTAGGTTTTTTTCCAAACATTTTTCTCAATAAGATTATTAACGAACACCAGTTAAATAGCACGTTATTTGACTGTATTTGTAAAAATAATTTTTACCTCATTATAATCTTGTACCTAAACTGGTAATTAAATAAAAAAAATATTTAAAATTTGAAAATTAACTTGACAGAGTCTGAAATGCCTTATAGACACAAATTTTTAACCTCTAACACCACAATCAATAAAGTGTTTGACCTCAAACACACTATCCAACTTCCAGTATCGTGAAAATGACGAACTTTCCATTAAATTTGCCCTTCCTAGATCCGACGTAGAAGAGTAACATTATTAAGTAGTTGCAACTGAATTCACAGATCATCAACCATTAACCGTTTCAAGGAGGATCGTGAAAGATCATCAAGTAAGGAATGCACTATGTACCAAGAAAACATGAAGATGGAAGGTTTCGAAAACCTAATGTTGCAACCTCATAGGAGGTATTTTCGGTTTAGAGTTTCAGGGTCAATCTTACAAATTAGCCCTAATCATTTACTAAATGTAGGAATGAGCTTGCGGAAAAAAAATGAATAGAAAAACATGATTTTTCAAAGGGCATTTGATAAAAATGGTTATTTTTTTTATTTCGGAGCATCCAATCTGAGACTTTACCAACAGAAAATGTGTACGTCGATATGCAGCTGGGTGCATTTTTTCTTATACAATATTAAATTTTATTGCTTAGAAGCTCATGTAACATTTTTATTAATAATTAAAGGATTTTTGAACATTTATATTAAAATTGACATTGCGAGTTTAATAATAATCGTTTGAGCCATTTTTGTGGAAGTCCAAAAAATGCGAAAACGCGATTCTATAAAGTTTCGTTCATCCAAATACTAATTCCATTTACTATTAAGTGAAAATAAAAAGTTATCTCAAAAAGTAAATTTGGAAATTTTTTTTTCAATTTATCGAAATCTGTTGAAAGGAACTCCCTATTACTATAGACTTTTCAATTATATAACTTTATTAAACTTAATTTACAGATTTTAGATTTTATGATTTAATTCATAAAATATTGTTGTAAATTAAAAAAAACTGTATCACCCTTAAGACGAATCAGTAATTCGATCATATCATAAAATTTCCTCATTGTCACTATTTATTTATTTCAATATTTTTGAATTTGAATCCGTTTTTACTTCTTCATCTATGAAACAACAATAATATATAATTCATAATTAAACATATTATACTAAAACATAAAATAATTTGAAACTATAAACGCACATACGCAATATATACAGTAAATTTTTAAATTATTCTATAATCCATTGTTGTATTTTTCAGATTTAAAAAATCATTAAATTGTTATTAATACTCAAATTAATTTTATTTCTTTATTTCAAGTTCTTTACCTTTTCGTGCTCCTATTATTTATTTTTCTTTATCAATAACTTAAAAGTATCATTTCATCCAGTATAAAATTGCAGTGGATGCTCTTTGGTTTTTAAGAGATAGTCAATTGCACCAGGAATTAAAAATGGAGAGGATTACAAAAAAAAAAGAAAAGATTCATTAAGTTCCACTCCCAGCTACCTACAGTTAAAGGAACAGTGACCAACAACTTGGGAAACCCAACCACAACCCGAAGACTGTAGCCCAGGCTGCTGCAAGAGATCCTGTTAAAAATTATATATTTATCAATTCTCCTATTATCACTCTAAAATTTTATTTTATCTTAGTTTCTTTTTTTTTTCTTCTTAATATTTTTCTTAAATTCACTTTCTTTCTTTTTTTTCCATTAGAAGTCAATTATTTATTTTGTTAAATTCATAAATGTCGAAACAAAAGAATTATTATTTTAATCTATTTTTTTTGCTTTATTTTTTATTACATTTATAGCATTGTACATAGTTAGGGGTGTCTTTTGTATGAGACTATACCCACCCAATAAAGAATTTTTTAGAAAAAAAAATGTACCTCTTACAGTAACTATGGCCCTGTTTTTTTAATTCAAACTATTACTATTAGTACATTTGCACTATTAAGTGCAAACTATTACTATTAGTCTTGTCGATTTATAAATAAATTCTATTTTAATTATTTTCTTTTCGTCCTTTTTTTAAATTAACTGTTTGTTTTTGTTTTTTTTTGAGTCTACGAATGTTACTATTTTTGTTATTAACTTAACTTTTCTCTATTATCAATAATTGTTATTTTTATCAATTTATTTTATCATATTTTTTAAAAATTATAACGTTGTAGTTAGAGGTGTCTTTTTGTACGAGACTATGCCCATAATCAACTGTTTATAAAAAAATGTAACTGTTATATCAACTATGTAAGGCCCACGAGGCCGATCTGGTATTCAATAAAAAAATAAAAATCCAGTATAAATTTTTTTTCCCTTTATTTTGAATTAACGCCTTATTTATCCAACGCAATGACTTTTATAACGTGTGTTTCTGGAACCTTATTTTTTTTTTAATTATAAAAAAAACATTATCTTAATTTAAGTGTGATGGTTGAAATAAAATTAAAATTTGAATATTTTCAGTATGAATCATAGTGATTTTGCAATTTGTATTTGCCAGACATGAAAGCGATCAGAAGAACTCGAAGACATTGGGGTGTGCCTGTTGAGTCAGCGAAGTTCTCGCCATAATGAGTATTCAAATGAATTCGTTATAATACGGAATGAGTGGTGTAGCTTTGCGCTTTCATCTTTAGATTACACCATGCTTTGCTCAACTTTCATGCAACAAGTGCACTCCTATATACCGCTTACAAAGAAAGTTGAAACATATATATTGACTTCCCTAACTTCCTTCAGGAGATTTACTCTGTTGATATTATCAGATTTTTAGGCGAAATAGAAATATCCTGGTTTCGAATACTCCATGAAAAGAGTAAATCGTCGATTTTCTCTAGATGTCTGTATCATGTCATTGTCAAACATGATAAAAATCATGTTAAACTTACTTGTATATATTTCAATACAATTATAAATTTTAATAAATAAATTTAGAAATTCTGGATTTTCTTTTTTAGGAAGTCTGATAAATCAATTTCTATAAATTTTTGAGGACAAAAAAACATCCAAAAAATCTGACAAATAT
Organism: Halyomorpha halys; assembly: GCF_000696795.3. Taxonomy (NCBI): domain Eukaryota; kingdom Metazoa; phylum Arthropoda; class Insecta; order Hemiptera; family Pentatomidae; genus Halyomorpha; species Halyomorpha halys. Next base: position 74,521 of record NW_027106991.1, read on the forward strand.
CAGATAAATATAATTATTTGAATCACAAATACACATGAATGAGAATTGTTGTTAAAGTGAATTGTTATTTGTAGGATTATTAATATGTGACAACAGTTCCGAAACGTTGTACAACTAGAAAGAAAAATATAGAATAATTTATATTCAACTTTTAGAAGTTTTTTAACCTCAAAAAATTTATAGAAAAAGAAAAAAAGAAAGAAATTCAAGAAGAAATCAAATTTGTCCTGAAACCTTTGTATTAGCAAACAACAGTAAACTGATCTACTGCTGTGACTATTATTAATGGTCTGATCGCACATTGCCGTCTAATAATGAATTAGTTAAGCGGGTCACTGGAGAGGATCTAGAAGGGTGAATTCGGGAGGGTGAATTTGTTGATCGGGTGAATTAAAAATTGTGAAATGGTGAAATTGAAGGAACAGAAAAGGGAAAGAAAAAAAAGAATGAATTGAAAAAAATTGAATTTGGTGTATAAACCGAAATTGATTGTAAAGGGAAACAGTAGGAACAAAAAATTGTTTTCTTTCTATTTTATTATACCATGTAATTATATGTAATTTATATATGTCCGATTACGGATTCATAAGTATGCTGTGTGATATAGCAACCTGACCTAAAGTATCTCTCTCTCTCTTATAAGCCTCACAATTGAAGTGTTTATTGCAAGAAGGATGAAGGTATAATTTTCTAAGTTTTCGAAAAACAGTAAAAAAATATGTTTATATGATAGTTTATATGAAAGATAGTTTATATGAAATTGTTTATGTAAACAAATCTAAAAAGCTACTGCTAGTTCCACCACCTGGACTATCTTCCTCCAATCTACTTGA
>NW_027106991.1:75548-83319 GCF_000696795.3 Halyomorpha halys
TAAAATATATTAACTATATCACCCTTATAATTATAACCTAAAATAAATTTTTTCTTCTACGCACCCGAAAAAATAAAATTGGAGAACACATTTCAGGTTTTTTATTTTGGTGTTAGATTCCGATATATCATATATCGACATTGCGAATATATCAAGTAATATGTATGTATATATTAAACGAATATAATAATAATAGAGGTTATGAAAAAAAAATTTATATTCCGAATCCTTTTTTGACAGGACTTCGGATAATTTTTTTTTTTACGGCCCTATACTACATTCCTGACTATCAAGATTGAGAAAGTATTACAATCGCATCAAATTTTGCGATTGTAGAGTGGTTAAAGTTTATTAAAATCTTTCTATCCTCTTCACACCGAAAAGCAAACTCACTGATTTTCCTAAATTTTTCCAAAGCCTTTGATTCCGTAGATCATAATATCCTGTTTTATAAACTTCACATCCTTTTCCTCTCATCTAGGGCTCTTCAATGGTTTGAATCCTTCATTAACGGTTGTTCCCACTAATAATCTCAAAAATTAGTAATTGTTGAATTGTTGAGACTGAAGAGACTCATGAATTGTTTTGTAAGATTTATCTTTGGGTTCCCTAGGCACTCTCAAGTCTCCCGCTGGTATTCCGAGTTGAAGTGGCTTTCCAACCTCCCGAAGGCAATACCTCCTTGGTGTTTTTCTATTCCAAGTTCTTAACATCAAAAAACCTACCTATCATAGATCTCCTCACTCTTCGTTCATCCATCCACTCATTAAACACCAGATCCCATCCGAATGATTTATATATGCCCTCCTGTAGAACCTCCTTCTTTAGCAAATCCTTCGTCATACGTGCAACCTCCCTCTGGAATTCTCTTCCCATTTCCATTCGCCATTCTCTCCTTTAAACAACACCTATTCCTTCATTTATTGAATAACCAAACCTCCACATCTTTGTAATCAAATAAATAGGCAGTTATTGATTAACATTATAAACATTAGTAAAGCCAATATACCAATGTAATTACATTCTACTATCTGAAAATTTGTAAACGCTCGCCAGATAAAAATCTCACTATATGAACCTTGTAATTATTCTTAGGGGACATATGTCCCAGAATAAAGTTATTTTTTTCATTTCATTTCATTTCATAATCTTTGCTCTAGTTCTGTTTCTCTTTCTAGAGACTTGCGTCAACATTCTTCTTTATCCCCAACACTTTTTTTATATCTTTATCAACGAACCTTCAGCAAAATTGAGAGAGATACTGAAATAACACAACAATACTTGATTTAAGCATTGTCAAAGCTTAGTGTGGGCGGTCACAGAAAAAGCGTACTAAACCTTCCACAATACAATCAGAAATAGGAAAGTTAAATCGATTTCTAAATAGCTCCCATGTCACTATTTCAATACTCTTTTAATCATTCTTATGGCGTATGCTTTTGGAGAAAATTAAGGTTTATAGTTAAAATTAACAGTTTAAATTCCAAATTACTACAAAGTGGCACAGATTGGACTTCACTGCGAAAATCACATTATTTCCGTAACGAAGCCAGGGGTAAAGCTATTAGTTAAATAGTCCTGAGTTAGGGAGCGACTGAGGGTTAATCTCTTTAGCCTCTTCTGACCAGGGTGTTACCGTACAAAAGGGGAACTGTCTAATGTGATCAAAAGGGTTAGAAACTGGGTGTGAAAGTCCTTATTAATTTAGAACGCTTATATTTGAATTATATATTTAAATGTAGAGCATGTGCTTATAAACGTAATACTGTTAGTTTAATTCCTACTACAGAAGAAGTGATGAGAGAGAAATAAAACGAAAATTTGAAATCTTTATCTGACTGCTCCTTAATTCTATGTAAGTTACAAAAACCAAAGCTTTAATCATAAATTTTCCATTGATATAACTTATAAGTGGACAAGGGGTGGAAGATATGTAGTACTCTCAATAGGCATTGGTTCTTCTACAGAAATCAGTATATTCCAAAGATAATAAAAAAAACAAACTAAATTAATAAAAATAAAATAAAATATCTTCATTAGTGAGTCACTGAGATATATCTGTTCTTATACATTTTAAGAAGATAAAGATTGGAAAGCTTTGCATCTTTGCTAGTACTTGTCCTATTTTGAAGATCTTTGTATTGTTCATTATTTATTATTGGGGCAAAAGATACATGTAGGTTAATAATGTACTTGTTGGCCTGCCCAATTGCCTTTGTCCAGTCATCCCTGTGCCCCCGAGTAAAGGAGCAGTGACTTATATCTTGGGAAACCCAACCTCAACCCGAAGACTGAAGCCCAGGCTGGTGCAGGACATCCTGTTATAAATTCTGTAGTTATCAATTCTATTATTATCACCCTAAAATTTTATTTTATCTTAGTATCTTTTTTTATCTCTTCATCTTTTTCTTAAATTCACATTCTTTCTTTTTTTCCATTAGAAGTCAATTATTTATTTTGTTAAGTCCACAAATGTCATGGTTTTCGTTATTAACTACATTTTTATCTTTTATTAAGAATTATCATTTTAATCTATTTATTCTATCTTAATTTTTTGTTTTATTTATAACATTGTATATAGTGGTGTCTCTTGTATGAGACTATACCCACCCATAAACAATTGTTTAGAAAAAATTGTACCTCTTATATTAACCATGTAAGGCCCACTAGGGCCCAATTTCATATTGATAGCTAATAGTATTAGTTCAAAATACAAGTATAGAAACAACCTGTTAATTACACTAATACTTATTTTTTTCATAATTAGTGATATTACAAGAGTTAAAAAGTACTAAAGTACAAGTTACTATTGTACAAGTAAGTGTAATTATATTAAGTTAAATTGACAAGACTAATAGTATTAGTTTGTACTTTATTATGAAACAGGGCCCAGGCCTATCTGGTATTGAATAAATAAATTCTATTTTATTTATTTTCTCTTCATTCTTTTTTTAAATTAACTAGTTGTTATTTTTTTATTAGAGGACAATTGTTTGTTTTGTTAAGTCTACGAATGTTGTTATTTTTAATAATTTATTTATTATTATTTACAACTGTAGATATCATAAGATGTGATGAGAGAGAAATAAAACGAAAATTTGAAATCTTAACCTAACTGCTCCTCAATTCTATGTAAGTTACAAAAATCAAAGATTTAATCATACATTTTCCATTGATATAACTTATAAGTGGACAAGGGGTGGGGGGGGTTATGTAGTACTCTTAATAGGCAGTGTTATTTTACAGCGATCAATATAAGAAAAAAATAAATCGAAAATAATAAAAAAATATATATATATCTTCATTAGTTAGTGACTGAGTTATATCTGTTGTTATACATCTAAAAAAATCCATCTATCTTCTATCTTCAATTCATCCATTCTCAGGACAAATACTAACCATTTCATGCTTCGTATTGTATGGTAGAGTATTGCTGAGTACCGTTTGTATTTTATTGTAAACATTTTTCGAATGAGTCACTTTATTATTCCAAGAGATGTAATAGCTCTTGATTTTTATATTCTAATATGTGTTATATAGGGGAATTTGTTGATAAAATGAAATGAGGGTTGTAAAATGGAGGGGAAAGAAAAAAAAAAGGAATAAATTGAAAAGCTTGCATTTAGTTTGTAGACTGGTATTAATTGTAAAAGAATACTGTGGAAAAAAAAAAAAAAATGTTATCTTTCTATTATATTGTATCATATCAAAAAATGTAATTTATATATGCCCGATCACGGATTGATCAATATGCTGTGGAATGTATCAACCTGATGTATTTGGGCAGCATGATTGAATACATTTTTTTCTCTCTCTCCTCAAATTATGTTTTAACATCTTAGCGTCCGATTTTTTTTTCCAATCCGGCCTCATCACACAGCTTAAAAAAACACTACAAATCATTTCAACATCATACGTATTGTTATTTTTGAGACATAGTGATCCATCAGTGAGATTTTATAGACATTTATATTATCATATAGATATTTGTGTTCATTGCCAGTATTCTTTGACCAACTATGCACATCTGGAAAAAAAGAGGAATAGTCTGAAATTTTCTAACCGTGTCTGTCAGAACACCCACTAAAAAAATCGGTCACTAGTGATTAGAAACATGATTAGCCAAAAACCAATAAAATTATCAATAAATTATTTGTTTATATTCGATTATTAATATTATTAAAGTTTAATAATGTTTAATTAAGTATGTGACAGAAACACCAAGAATGACTAGGACAATAAACAGACTGGCATACAAGCCACAGCTCTTCAGTGAGTAAACACCAGTTGCTTCCATCGTAAATACAAGTCCTTCTAGGAGTTAGGGCTGTGTTGGCCTAGGAATAATTCCCTTCCTAGGGCAACACCTAATTCCTACCGATTTATAAGATATATTAGTTCTCTAAAATCGATTTAAAAAATATATATTTTTTTCTTATAGAGAACTATCCATAATAAAAAAAATATGTGTAATCCATTTTTTAGAACAAATATATCAGGGGTATTCATGATCTTTGGTTTAACATGTTAAAGCGTGTTAAATGGAAAAACTCATGTTAAATCGAAAAAAATTTCCTTCTTTTACCGTGGTAAGACGAAATAACATTTAACATGGCTGAGAGTCTGTTACTTGGTCTGTTAAATGGAGAATGGGACATATGTCCCAGAATAAAGTTATTTTTTCATTTCATAAGCTAAACTTTCACACAAATTCCACTTTTCACTCACTCTAGGCATGTTGTAATTAATTACTTAAATCAAAATTGAAGTAAACAATAACATGAGGGTCTGGAAGGAAGGTTATAAACATAAAGGCTTATACAACAAGTTGCTGAGAAAATCCGCTAGGCACTCTTGTGCATTTAACGTTTAACATGACTTCAAATAGGGCTGCTCACAATCTTATAGTTATAATATTTAACATGGCAAAACATTTTACATTTAACACAACATCATGAATACCCCTATCATAGAAGTCGATATTTTTATGAATCAATTAAAAAAAAACAAATAAAAATATCTTCTTCTGGGATATATTGATTCTCTAAACGGATTTTTTAAATTTATTTATTGATATTTACAACTGTACATAAATAGTTCAAGTAAATTTGAGGAAATCATAATGGTATGGGACAAGCATGTAGAGAAACTACCCAATGGTAGCACTCTAAAAACATTTTTACAATATAAGGTCTCGAAGCCATCTTCTTTTCAGACGCCTCGGAGGATTGTCCGGAATAAAAGAGGAAGAGGAACAAATGTTTTTGAGTGGTTAGGGAGTTTGTAATGGAAGGATTGATATCTGGTTCGGTATCTAAACGGATTTAAATTTTTTTTATAAAGTTTTTATAAATAGTTTTTATGTATAGCTGTCTATAGGGAAACAGAAAAACTAAAAAAAGAAAGATTGGATAAATCTGTGAAAGACAAGTATAAAAAAACTATTATTCTCTAGAAAGACATAACTCCAATAATAATACTGTTATAGTATTATTAATACTTTTAATCCAAGAATTAATACTATTACTTTTCACTCATTTTAGTTTTAAGCTCTTCATCTCCATTAGTATTCTAAGCGGTTGGACAAGCATCATCCCAAAGTACTACGAAATTGCATCAACATTTCTCGTCACAAGGGTTTGCTTTTATTTTATTTGAGTAAAAATACTACATTATTTTAAAAGAAATTTTGAAAAAAGCAAGTAAGTTTAAAAAAATAAATAATACAACCAATTGAGCTAAATCTGTTTTTTTAAATGTAATTCATTATAATGAAATATGTCTAAAAACAATTTTTTTCTTTTTTTGTTTGATATTTATTGTTACTTTCAATATATTCTAAGATACATTTCAGTGCAAAATGCTTGTGTAATGCAAATTTACTTATTCTCAAATTATATTGTAGGAAGATAGTCAAAATAGTAAAATAAAGCTGCTTATTGTTAATCAACTATATGCCCCACTTTGCAGGGCTTCGTCATGACTAAATGAAAAAACAAGATACAAACATTATAGAATTGGCAGAACATTAAAATAAAAAACATTTCTAAACAATTGCTATGTTAATAAAGTATATAAAAAAATAATAATATAAGAAAGTATATGTGTAGATGGACCACATAAAATAAAACTAGGTACGAGAAGTAGTTGCTAATATATACAACAAGGTATGATACAGTTCTAAATACAGATTAACACGAATAAATTGTAGAAGAATACTCATTAGAAATAGTTATAAATATGGTAAAGGGGTAGATGTAAAAGATAGAACAGATAGGTGAAGTAGGTATGGTATAGGTGAGGTATAGTAATAAGTAAAAGGGAGATATTAATATAATTAATAAAAATAACCAATAAAAATAGGGGGAAGTACCTGTCATATTGAAACAGAGAGAGCGACTGAGGAACGGAAAGTCAGGTAGAAAATTTCCCCACTTCTTCGCCTCGCCCTTAGAAAGGGTAAGATTTTTTTATAATACATAGATAGGTAAACTGACAGATAGATCTAATATTAAAATAGGTAAATATATGCGATAAATGTAGAAGTACGTGTATAAGATATTACATGCAGTATATAGAGAGAGACAAAAGGATTTATATAAATACATTCATTAAAACAATATATATAGAAACTTACTGAATTCGTGTATAAAATAGCAAAAAGACAATATTTGTAAGAGGTGAAGATAAAAATAAATAGATACAATTTAAAACAATACTGAAAATGAATAAATAAAAAAAATTTAGATGTCCACAATAGTTCAGAAATGGAATTTCGGGGCTAGGGGAGGGATAGTCTTAAAGTCAGTGCTAAATGCGTTTTGAAGAGGTTAAAGTGAGGGGGGGATTATCTTTGTCACTTTTGGTCAAATTATATTATAATTACGTGACTGGCCACGATAATGCTATCAATAATTTGAATACCATGCGAATTATTCGCACGGACATGGTCCAGTATAATTTTATGTTTATTTTAAATAATCATGATAAAATGATTATTTTTTTAAATTAAAGAACTTTAAGTAAGCACGAATCTAGAACATGTCCATTATGACCGACCCGAAAAACTAAGGTAAGAAGGAAATGAACGGAATGAGCTACTTTGAAGAATAAGGTCGAGGGGTCAATTGAAGCGTAGGTCGACCGAGAGTGGTGTGTTACCGAGGCCGGCTTCTGGTTCCCAACATCTTTTGTGGGGAGGGGTAGTAGGAAATGGACATAATAAAGGGGATCGCCTACTGCTGTCTTCTTTTGTTTTAGGCTCGTTTCGCCAGTCTCTAAATAGCCAAGGTTAAACAGCAGGGAGTGTCAGGACATGAAGAGAACCCATGAAGAGACAGAGATGCAGTATTTTGGAAGAACCGATACTAGACTAACGGTTGTGAAAGGTGCTTTGCTCATAATCACGCTCAACCACAATATTTTTACCTAATTAAGGGTACACACTTCATGAGGCTGGGTGGACCCCAGAGGGCTACCGAATCCACAGTGAAACAGAAAATAATTATCTGCTACAGCCGGATTCGAACCCGTGTCCTTGGAGGTAGCAGCACACTGCCTTACCATTGAGCTACCCAATCCTACAATGTGTATTATTAATTAACCACTCGCTCTCATATAACAGTCTACATTCCTCCTTATTTCCGAGAATGCATTATCGACCTGAAAAAAATATTTTTCTACATATCTCCCTATGTCAATTATCAAATCCTATGTAGTTTATATTTATCCATTTGTATGAAGCATGCCCTCAACCGAATTGCCGGACACA
>NW_027106991.1:84589-101387 GCF_000696795.3 Halyomorpha halys
TAATCAGCCTGGAAATAGTTTAGAAATATAAAATAAATAAATAAACATTTAAAATAAGGAATTTAACAGTAATCAGCCTGGAAATAGTTTAGAAAACAGCATAAGGGAATATGACTTATTCATAAAGTTCTAGTTTGTCCAATTGATATTTTCACGATTCACGATATACAAGAAATAAATAGTTTATCTTTATCGATACTCATCAATAAGATAATAATAAAAAAAAACAGATAACAATTATAACAATAAATCAAATCAATACACGAATCGAAGAGAAAATTACGAATATGTACAGACACGAAACGAGTAACCGCGATGCTGAAAAGGGCTTAATTATTTTTCAGAAATAATAAAAAAATATTTACATAATAAAAGCAATAAACTGGATTCGAGAAAAATATTTACCGAGCCTTTTATGTGCTTCTTCACCGATAACACATATTAAACCTCCGAAAACTGATAAAGATTTTATTTTTAATATCAAATGATCAACTGTTCTCTGATTTTTCCTGCCCAACTTTTCATAGTACAGTTTCGCTGTTTCAGCAGTGCAAAATGATTGTTCATGCTACACGTTCCCTTAGTAAAATATCATGATTATTATTGTTGTATTTTAAATTAATAGTTCGGATTACGACATTTTCATTCAACCAGTCAGTTATCCTGCGTTTTAGGTAATATAAAATAAAATCTTAATCACAAAAAATACTGACATGGTTCTTATAGACACTGAAAAAATATTTAACTATGCCAACCCAAAATTATTTATTTTCTAATTAATAAATCTGAATATTCTAAGATATTTAATATTAGTCATTCAGTAATGTTTATCCACTAGATCCTTCTTCGTTTCAGTCATTAATATAACCTCACCCACGTACCATATTGTCGGTATCCCGCAGGATTCCTGTTTAAGCCCAATACAATTCAATATTTTTATAAATGACTACCCAAAATTTAAAAATGTTAGTATAGCCTTCTTTGCCCATGATACAGCGACATATACTTCATTATACCGAGTTGACATTATTTATAGACGTTTTTAATAAACCATCGAAGTACCTTATAAAATGGGAGTTACATCTAAATATTAGAAAAACAGAAGTTTTTTAAGGAAACCAAGACCTATATTTCTAACATTGGTTTAAACGATACTCCAGTCCCTTTTGCCTAATCATTTAAATACTTACATTAGTTACACTAGTCAGTAAATTGTAATTCAACCTCAATTCAAAATTATAAAATGGAAATAAAATAATATTTATGATGAATCTATATTTTAATCAAAAATTAAAATTATACTTCAGCAATAATCACTAACTCAGCCAACATGACAAAACTACAAGTATTTCAAAACAAATCTACAAGAATATTTAACAACTATTCATATTACAAAAAGAATGTCTAAAATGCATTCAGAGTAAAGTGAAGACACTGTATTAGAATACTAGACCAAATTGACATGTAATTTCTTCCAATATTGCTTCCAAACTTTAAAGTATGGGCGTACCCAGCCCCCCCCCCAAACGTGAAAAAATTATTAATTTAGTAAAAAACTAAATTTTTTTTCAAGCATATAATTGTAATAACTAATAAAGCATTGCTATAATTATATATAAGTATCTTAAAATAGTATATCGAAAAAAGGAAAACTATAACACAGTAAAATAGGATAATACCGGGAGCGACTATAAATATGAATTGTTTCAAATTTTAATAAATTTTTAAGCAAAATGTTTCAACAGTTTGAAGCTTTTTGCTAAATTTTAAGGTTTTCAGAAATATTTTACTAAGCTTTACAAAAGGTTTTAGTTAGGTGTTATTTAAAAAATCATCAAAATAATATACTGAAAAAAAACAACACCAATATTTCATAGAAAGAGACTGTAAAAAGAGAGCTTAAAAGAATTTAAACTTCAGAGAAAAGGCTTAATAAAAGAGAAGAGACTTGAGAAATTGCGGCAAACCTCAGATTTCATAACTCTGAGGGGAGAAGAGAAAAGGAAGTTTTTCACCAAACAGTTTCGATATTGTGAAGGAGACAAGAAAAGAGAAAAAAATTAAAAAAAAAAAAAAAAAAAAGGAGAGAAAAAGACAAGAGCCCTCCATAGTTGACAGACTCGCTGGAGTGGCACTGGAGTCTTGCAGACCTGCCTTATCTTAATGACCCTGCCATGTCAACCTCTAAATATTTATAAAGTGTACCCGGTCTCTTCTTTAATTGTGGCATATATCAAGTATACAAATGTCCATCGTCGGTGTAGTTTTTAATTTCCTAATTTAAAGTAGGAAATCAGTTAGCAGAATCTTATGATAATGAGTCCTAAGGAATTAAAAGTTTAAGAAAAAAAGGAAAATTAAAAAAAAATTACTTTACTTAAATTTATAAAAAGCAAATTTATAGTGTAGATTTTGTATTTAAATACTATGCCTTAATTTTCTTATTTATTTATAATAATTAGTATTTTTGAAAATTTAGCTTTCTAATTTTTTAAATAAGGTTTTAATAGTTGACCATAGATTAATATGTGGAGAAGATGTGTAGTCAGCAAATAAACAAAAAAAAGTATTTATTCATGCCGACGTTTCGACCTGAATTTCATGTTTAAATATTTCAGAAGGCCCATCTGGACATACGGAGTTGAGCTTTGGGGCTCCACTAAACCTTCGAATTCCTCTCGTATCCAATCTTTACATTCCAAAATCCTTCGTAAAATCGTCAATGCTCCTTATTTTGTTACTAATAAAACCATCCATAAAGACCTAAATGTTCCTTTTGTAACCGATCTAGCCCGAACCCGATATTATTCCTTCCATAATAAACTCCCTAACCACCCAAACCCACTAGTTTCTAACCTTGCTTCCTCTTACATTTCTTGCAATCCTCCGAGGCACCTGAAAAGAAGATGGCCTCGTGACCTTATATTGTAAACTGTTTTTAGAGTTCTCCTACTGGGTAGTTTCTCTACATGCTGTATTATATCATTATGATCAAATTTACTTGTTGTATTTCTTAAACAGTTGTAAATATCAATAAATAAATAAATAAAATAAAAAAATATTTCAGAAATATATATATCCAATTTTTTTTTGTTTCTCTGAATGAGGATTGTTATCTCTTTTTTCTTTTTAGGCCCAATGAAGACGCCCCAGTAGAAACGTCGGCATGAATAAATTTTTTTTTTGTTTATTTGCTGACCACAATCCCCGACCATTCATTGTAGCTATATATATATCTGAAATATTTAAACATGAAATTCAGATCGAAACGTCGGCATGAGTAAATAATTTTTTTGTTTCTTTGCTGACCGCACCCCCTTCACCACATTATAATTAATTTTTTTCCGCTGTAGGTAGTACCTTCATGCAGTATTTGAGATAACTATATTTGTGAAAAAGAGTATGCTGTTTGAATTTATCGTAGGAGTCGAACATATTTACGGAAGTATTAGATTTGACCTTGAATTGGATTTTGAGAAGGTTTAGCGGTGGAATATATTTAGAGAATGATTTTTAATTTTATCAGCATCGATATTTTTGAGATCGTTAGGTCATTTTATATTTATTTAATTTTAAATAAGTAAACAGTTTTAATATAGTTTATTTAGGTAAAGTTATCTTTATTTGTTCATTTCGTTCCCATGACATTAGAGAAAGAGTAAACAAAGACACATTGATGATGTCCCTTCTCGGAGATTACTTCGGACGAGTGGCCTCTTACCAATCAGCCTATTCCCTAAGGTGATGACACATCTCTACAGGGACTAGATCAGATCTGTCGATTGTTATCGGTGGTGTCTGATGGCTCATCATGGCTTTATGTGCCCACTCCAATGGCTATACTCATGAGGGCTCCTGAGGGTTGGGATATTTAATTATCTTTTATATTAACTAAACTAATATTGTGTAAGGATTATCTCTTTTAGCACAACAAAAATATAATTAAAATTACTTCAATTATTTCCTCATTATTAGCGTCATTATTATCATCCTCATTATCATCATTATTAGCATCCTAATATCCTCTCTCGTCTTCCCCCACTTCGACTACGGATCCTTGGTGTATGGAGAGCTATCTGCAGGACTAGAGTTGAGACTGAAGAGACTCATGAATTGTTTTGTAAGATTTATCTTTAGGTTCCCTAGGGACTCTCAAGTCTCCCGCTGGTATTCCGAGTTGAAGTGGCTCTATCCAACCTCCCGAAGGCAATACCTCTTTGGTGTTTTTCTATTCCAAGTTCTTAACATCAAAAAACCTACCTATATCATAAATCTCCTCACTCTTCGTTCATCCATCCACTCATTGAACACCAGATCCCATCCGAATGATTTATATATGCCCTCCTATAGAACCTCCTTCTTTAGCAAATCCTTCGTCATACGTGCAACCTCCCTCTGGAATTCTCTTCCCATCTCCATTCGCCAGTCCTCATCCATTCTCTCCTTTAAACAACACCTATTCCTTCATTTATTGAATAACCAAACCTCCACATCTTTGTAATCAAATAAATAGGCAGATATTGATTAACATTATAAACAGTAATAAAGCCAATATACCAATGTAATTTCATTCTACTATCTGAAAATTTGTAAACGCTCGCCAGATAAAAATCTCACTATATGAACCATGTAATTATTCTTAGAGGACATATGTCCCAAAATAAAGTTATTTTTTCATTTCATTTCATTTTATCTTTTCCATTTTGGAAAAAAAAGTAATCTTGAAGTCATCTTATTCTCCCAAGAATCTTCCCTATATTTTTTCCCCAGCGGTCAACCATTAATACAGAAGGCTCAACAAAAGGATGAGAAGGGGAAGAAATTTAAGCTTCAATTATCTCATTAAGCACAATACTCAAACAATTAACAATTAAACAAGCAGGAGGACTCAAAATCAAGACAATATATTTTTCACTTAATTGAAACATAGTCCTAGAATATTTAATTTAAATAAGTGATTTTTTTTTATTCTGTTTATCTTTTATTCTTATTTAACTTAAGTTATTAAACTTTTTTTTTTGCCCTATCTCCTAATTTAATTCATTTTTCGTACCCTTAATATGATTAAAATAAAATTAGTACTTCATACATATATAATACATGAAATGTATTATATATACTTTACTGTACCTTCTCCCTTCATTGCCTAATGGAATTATAAGGTGTTGATATGTGTCTAGCTACGGTGGTATAGTCTAGGCTTAGCCTATCGCTACGCCATAGAATTAAAGGATCGTGAAGGGACCATTCCGCTGGGGCTAATTTAATTTATTAAACAAATGAAATATATATATATATATATATCTACACATATACATATTGAACGAGCAACAGAATTAACTTTAACAAAACAATAAATAAAGAGAGAATAAACATTTAAATTCTCTTTTTATTTATTTTTTTGTTTATTATAATTTAAAGGTAATTCACGTTAGAGGTTGAAATTGAACCAGACGTATAATTTATACATTTTCAGATAATGACCCAGACACGAAGTTCATAGATTTTAGTTTATGATAATCCCTATCAATGGATATATTATCAGAATAAATGAATATGGTGTTATTGTGGGGATAAAAGTATGATTATGGAGATAAACTTAATTAATGATAAAAAATCAAATCTCGACATCTTGCTTAGTAGTGCGTAGTATACAATTGACAACATTAAATTTAAGTTGATAATTCCAATTAAGCTAAAGCCAACACATGCCATCATCGATGACACCGCCCTCAGCGGACCCGGCAGCTTATCTTATAATGCCACACTGGCAAACCAAGGTTCATATTGTCAGCTTATATACATTCCTTTTTTATTTTTGTATATATTATTTGTTATTAATATTTTCTTTCTAGGAGGTCAAAAAAAAAAAATTAAGTTGATAAACAATACAATTTTAATTTAGAAGATGAACTGTGGGTTGAACGGATATAAATATTATTACTAAAATTCTCTGTGAAATTTGTATTGCAGATCTTATTGAATTTTTTTCTTGGTGTTGGTGTGGATTTAATGCACTCATTTTCTATTTCCTTTTAACAAAAAGATAATTATCCACCTCAGCTCTACGGCTACGGTAGCAGCTTCTTTTCCTTGACGTAATGATTAATGAATAATAATTTTGAATTATGTTTCTTCCCTAAACAGATACGTTGAACCTACGAAAAATTGAATATCAAATCAATACAAACATTAAATGAACATATGCATATGCATATTTTAATTATTATTTTTTTTTTTCAAAACCTCCATTTGAAATAAAGCTTTGTGTTTAACAGAGTCAGTGTAGTGGAGTTTTGTTTTTATCTGAAACGTTGTTACATTTTAAAACATTAATGTAGTGAATGAGTACTGAATTTATTTGAAAGTTTTGAGTTAATCTGTGTGATATTAAATAGTATAAGCATATAACTAAGTGAATAACGCTATAGGCGTTGATGACCAGAGGGTTTTACGCCTTTAAGCAACAATCAACAACAACTAAGTTAATACAATTATATAGTCTTCTCTTAACTCGACTCTAATATTATTTGAAGATATATAATGCCGATATATTAGTTTTAATGCAGTTTTCTAAGTAAAAGATGGCTAAGAAGTCCATACCATTTGTTTTTACGAATCTATGGAAGATGTCAATGTTTTCTGTTTCCAGACTTCTTAATGATAAAACGATTAATCAATAGAAAAGTTGATTCCTTGATCAGATACTAAATGATATTCTGTATACTGTTGAAGAACATAAATAATAAGTCTCATCAGTCGATTGTGTATTGTAACATGATATTTATAAATCATAAAACATGAATAATATACATAATATTTTCTACTTTTTACTTTTTATTTTTCACCCACTCGTAACGTTTCCTCTTAAAAACACTTCATTCTTGTAACGTATTTTTTAATTCGGAGTTTGGCCGTTCTCGGCGCAGAATGCCACTTGGCGGTTAGATTTCAAGCTAACGGGTTCGTTTTATTATTTTTTTTTCCCCTATCTTTATTTTACCACCCATTCATTTCTCAATTTTCCTTACCCACGTTATTAGTTATGTTTACCATATATTATTATTGTTGTTTTCAAAATATTTTTTTCTATTCATTTCTTTTGTTAAACTTTACTTATATTTTGCATTTTGCCTCTTTATCAATTATTATGTTTACATATATTTTCTTTCTCTCAATTTTCTTTTTCTTTCCATATTTTAATTTTTGAATTATTAATAACTAATATATTCATATTTCTTTGCATTATATAACTTAATTTTTATTTTATTTCCTTAATTATGTTATTTTACCTCCTTATTCAATTATCTATGTATACATTTTATTTTCCACTTCTCTCATCACTTTATTTTATTAATTCTATTCTGTGAAATTAATCACTTTATTCTGTTTATATTTTATTTTTTATTTTCTATATTCATTGGTTTATATCTTGTTCTGTTCTTAGCCGTGATGAAGGCTAGAAACTCTAGCCGAAACGTTGGCACGATTAAATAAGTTACATCAACTTATTTGTGTTTAATTTTGACCGCACCTCAACCATCTTCTCCTCGTATAAGTCATCCACGGTCAACTATCTCTCATAATTAATCATAAGACATAATTTTTTTTTTTTTTCATCTCATTCGAAATACTTATGAAGCTGGTAAAATATTAATATATCTAATAGCAAAAACTGCCAACACATCATGCCTACATTCACTAAAGATATTGCTCCACCTCACCTCTCCCCCTCCTCATTGCCAACACATATCCATTAGCACGCCCTCTTCATCAGAGAAGAAAATCGCCATTGCTGCTCCCTGCATCTTTTGTTCTCCACTGCACCGGGTCTTTGTTTCACTCCCTACGTGATGCCGTACTTCGCTCGCACAAAGAACACGGGAAACAAATGTCGAATACACCATTCCCTGTCTCACATCTGCAACTGTTCTAAATCGTTTGGCCGAATCTTTGTGTAGATCGAAGTAGCGCTCCTGCTACCGTTGAAGGACTTTACGGGCCATACAATTAGCGCTGTGCTTTTGGAATGCTTACTGAATTCTAAAGTTATAAGGTGATGTTCCTGTAAGAGACCAATTCGAACTAGAAATGGGGTAAAAGATTTTTTTAAAGGAGGGATCCTTTGCTTTTCGGTGCGAATGACGCGTACAAATATCAAAGAACACAAATTTTGTAACGCTTAACGAACTCTAAGAATCGCCACGTTTGAGAGTTTTTTCTACAACTCTCAACCTTTACAACAAAACAACGAGTAGGGTTTAAATTCAAACAGAATTATCTAAGTTAATACTCGATGTTTTTTAAAGTACCCTATACTGAATGCCTGTACACTGTGTAATCCTGGTCAAAGCAATAACGATTTTTCCGATGTTCATATAAATAATTAATTTACAAAAATCTGCAGTCACTTGCACGTACAGTTAATTCTTCATGGGCATTCTTAGAAAAATATACATAGAAAAATGCAACTTTTTTTGAAATATGCTTACATTAAGGTGATGCTATACATTTGCCAAACCATGGAAAGTTGCACACATGCTCAATCGTGTGGATGGATTATTTGGATTAAGTGGTTCAAGTCCGACCCGTCGAGTGTAGGTATTCGAACACAAATGGACCATCTCAACATTAGCAATGTTTTAGAACTGCCAAGAGATAAATATTTGTACTCTCTGTGTTTTAATTAATCACAGAACTTTCTCAACCTTCGGAATCAAAAATAAACCCTAGTTTAAGACTGAACATTTAGGAACTCTATCAATTGGATGTAAATTAATTTGTTCCAAATCTTGTTAATTAATTTTGGCAGTTTATATTTTATTTAACGGAGTACAAATATACATTTTTAGAAATTGTGTCTAGGTAATTAAATTGATAAATATCCAAAATAAATGCAGAAACGACAATTAACTTTATGAGTTATCTAGTAATATTTCTACGAATTTTTATCATCTAGCATCAACTCTGCCTGTATTTACGTTTCCTTTGATTTATTCTATCTTTATTTTGTTGCTATTCTAAATAAAATAGTGTAAATCGAAGGTACAAGCATGTGAATATGAATATTACATTTGTTTATCGAGCATTTGTAGGTATTTTGGACAGGTGCAAGTAGCAATAGTGTGAATCCGGCTTAGGCGATGGTTTCAAATCAAAACGGTTACTAACAGAGCTGGTTATTTTTATTGGCTATTGAGGTCTTTAGAATAACGATTATTATTTCAAGATAATCACCTAGTTACATAGCTATTTCGGTTCTACATGTTTGTCTTACAATTAAAACTGAATGAGTTTATATTACTTATTCCTATTCTTACAAATATTGTACTGAATTCTGTTACTAATGAAGTAGTCCCTAGTAATTATTTAAAATATTAATAGTTCCTGATACCCGCATCGTAGGCGAAATGTTTGCTCGGAGATATCCTATACCAAGGGTTCCATACGACCAGTTAAAACATCGGCAGCAGACACTCTCGGCGTGTAAACACTTTCTGTAAGCAAACACTGCGATGGAAGTGTGGGCACAGCTGTCATACGTCTGTATCAGTGTTTGTGTCGTCTTGTTAAATTGTTCTTAATTTAATGTTTATTGAAACTACATAAAATGTATTGCTATCTCGTCTGTGTAATAGGTGAGTATCTAGGTGAAAAAAGGAAATGCTTTCCGATATGGAGATTGTAAAGAATGTCTAACAATTTAGAAGCTGGCCTGTGGTTTGATTTTATATGTTAATGCTTGGATCATTTCATATCAATTGCCCGTTTTTATTATTGCAGAAATTCATAGTTGGATTAGTGGACTTTTATTTTTTATTACGTTTATGTTTATAGAATATAATGAGCCGTTATTAATCCTATCTATTTTGATAATATTTACAATAATTTCAATTAATTGAACATTGTTTAGTATGCCATCAAATATGACCATGGAAACAAGCGATTTGGGAATTTTTTTTTTTATGAATTGTAACGAATGAACCATTCGCTGGTAGTTTAATAAATATTTGGCTGGAGACACTAAACCAAAAAAATAGAAACCTTGGAAAGCCATACCAAACAGTTAAAGGACTTGGAGCACGACTGAATACAAGTGTGTCGACGGTTTCTTTACATTTAAAGACCTTTGGTAAAGTAAAAAATATGTGTACATGAATAACATAATATGAACTTTATGAGCGGCAGAGGCTGAAGCGTTATGAGACATTACACGGCTTTTTTTTTTTTACAATAATTTCAATTAATTGCACATTGTTTAGTATGCCATCAAATATGACCATGGAAACAAGCGATGTGGGAATATTTTTTTTTTTTATGAATTGTAACGAATGAACCATTCGCTGGTAGTTTAATAAATATTTGGCTGGAGACATTGAACCAAAAAAAATAGAAACCTTGGAAAGCCATACCAAACAGTAAAAGGACTTGGAGCACGACTGAATACAAGTGTGTCGACAGTTTCTTTACATTTAAAGACCTTTGGTAAAGTAAAAAATATGTGTACATGAATAACATAACATGAACTTCATGAGCGGCAGAGGCTGAAGAAGTTTGATTATGTTCATCTTGTCTATTCTTTTGTTTGTATATATTTTAAGAGTTTTTTTATTTATTTATTTTTTTTTAGTATGTATGAGATCATTCATCACTATTACCTATTGCCCACAACTGTGTGGCAGATTGTAATATTTATCAATAAATAAATATATAAAAAAAAAAAAAAAGAGGCTGGAGCGTTAAGAGCGTTATGAGACATTTCACTGCTTACTACGCAAAAAAACGACCGTTTTTTTTTGCCGTGACAACAGGCGTCGAGCAGATCAGTCGTTAAATCGACGAAAGACCGGGACACATACCAAAACCAAATTTGCACCCAAACAAATTATTGGTTTCTGTGTTGTGGTCAATAGCAGGAAAAATTCATTTCTCCTTTTTATCCAGATAGGAAACCATCACATCCAAATCGTATTGCAGTGATTTTGAGATAATGGATTAAAAACTTGTCGACATACAACCTGCTTTGATTAATCGGAAGGGACTTGAAATCTTGAAACAGGACAACACCAGACCTTACGATTCACGACAGGCAGTGAAGGAACTAAACGAGCTCTGTTACGAAGTCCTTCCACGCGTACCTTATTTGTCAGATTTATCTCCAAAAGATTTCCATCTGTTTAGGAATTAGGACTGCTTTCTCAGAGGCAAAATTTTAGAAAATTATTCTCAGGTCAAAAACGCATTTTCTAACTTCAGCAACTTCTTTACAAAACCTTGAATTTTCCAGAACGTATTTAATAAAGTTCTTTTACTAAATATTCTTTCCTGTAAAAACTGATATTTCATGAAGTGACACAACGCCTAAACATGGAAATTGTTAATTGTTGAAGTTGGTTGAACATTGAAATGTGGTGTCCTAGTCGATTATATTCCATCCAATACATGTTGCGGTTCTTTCCAAGTACATTCCGTCCCATGAATATGTGTATGTCGACAAGCCGAAAGCTCTCAGCATTATGATCTGACATAATAAGTTCAACTAAAATACGACACACAATTTTTATGTAAAATCCAAATTACAAAACTTTTTAAATTTAAATAAACAACTTCAGAGATAAAAATTGGTTTTATGCGTGCTTTGATAATTTCAGGTCATCCTCATGCTCATATAAATTCATACAAATTAATTATTGGCTGCTGAAATCTCAAATTTGAAATCTTAGCATGTAATAATATGAACAGGATTCCTTGGAATATTTCGCAATCACCGATCTACCATTTTCGTTACACATTGTAAACTATTCCTTTCTGTAATCTGAAAGCTATCCTGCAGTAAGCGTTGCCTACCTTAGCCCTGGAACAGTGGGCTCCAATAGCAGTGATCTGCACCAGATTGCTACTGTTACAAGAAGCAGTGAACGAGCAGAGTATTGAACACCCTATCATTACCCGTTACTTATGTTTAGAACGGTCGGTCGCCCATTATGATTCATACTACATCATGGCTCAGACCATGTTCCCGCTATCTTTATAGTCCATCTCCTTTTCATTAAATGTCCTAGACGCTTATATTCTACAATTAGTATCAATTAAGACCCACATCTGCTAATCAAGGTTGTTGAAGGGTTAGTGTTTCGTAATATGATACACGAATAGTTTGTCCAATATAGCTTTGAACTATTTTCATCAATGAGTACTTAAATCAGAGGGATAATAATTTATATATATATTTTTTTAAATATCATTGTGGTCTTGCACTTGTCTTGCAAAAGTTGAACTTTAAGGATTATAAAGTACCATGTCTTGCAAGACTTAAGAGGAAGGCTTCTAGGACCTGGGAATAGAACTCTTTTGGGTGATATTTTATGTACAAGTACAAGGATTTCTCGACAGTGACCGAGAAAAAAATATTTTATGCAATTTTAGCTATAGGTTCATACAAATATACTTTAGAGCTACAGATAGATGCCTTGTCCAGCGTTTAATTTATCTGGTATTAATTACATTTGATATATATTTATTACATTTTTTATCTATTTATTAATTTGTTAATCTCTACACAACAATGAATGCCGGCTGTAAGACCAAGCGAAAAAAACCACAATTTTTTATGTGTTTATTACTATTATTATCAACTATTTTTATCTATTATATTTTATATACATCACTTTTTTTTAATTTTATATTTATTATCTATATCTGAATAAAGGATTAGATATAAAATAATGTAATATTGTAATAATGTAATATTGTAATAATGTAATATAAAAAATAGAAAAATTAATATTAATCAAATTTATGCCTATAGTTATATCCTTGTAGATAATTATTGATTTTTTTTTAAGTTTTGAATTGACTAGTACTTTGAAAACACTATTTCGCTGTAAGAAATTCGATCAATGTTTTTGGGGTGAATGTTATTTTATTTAAAATTTTTATTATTTATATTTTAATTTTATTTTAAGCTTTAAGGTGGAAAACAAAGTAAAGATGATTGGGTGAAGAGAGAAAATATAATTAGATATATAATATGTAATAATTATTTAAAATAATTTAAAAAAAGGGTTAAATATATCATAATAAATAAATAAATATATGATTGTTATTATTATTTAATATTATATGTACTTTACTGCTCTCACTCTATATGGTTTAACATTTTAAACAAATATCAATTAAAACAAATTTCTTTGGTTCAAATTAAGAAGAATATATATTACTCGCCGGATTAAATTAGATTAAATAAAGATTAATCAAATAATTAAAAATTACAAAAGCCACATGACATTATCAGTAATGTCAACCAAAATTGATATTCATAATTAGTTTTCTACAACAAACCCTTAAATACAATTGTTTATAGCAATCAAAAAGCTTTCAATCAATTTTTCATCTAAATTTTTTCTATAGTCACGAAAAGTGAGATAAGTTCAACATGGTTTCACTAATCTACAGGAAGCCATCTCAGTAGTAACCTACGGTCTTATAAATTACATGAAAAGCCACAAACTGGATCTTGGTAAATAAATTAAAACGAGATAATAAAACAAAACATTTGAGGAGTTATTATTTAATTGAAACTATTATTTCAGCCTTATAAAGGCACGAACTCTAAAAGGTATAAATAAGGTTTGAGAGAACAGTAATTCAACTTTTTAGTAGTGGTACTAAATTGTAAGGAGTTATGATTAATGACTTACTTTTTTTATTAACGTACAAATATTCTCTAATAGTTAATAATTTTTGATTTATATAAGAATTCATATTTGAGGGTTCCAAAGGACTCTAAATACGAATCCTGGCTTGATTTTTCCTAAAAAAAATATTTTTGGCTAATTTTTCTTGAAGGGTTCCTCCCCCTCTCATTTTTCTGTAGAGTTAAACCCATCGGGTTATATTAGATTTTTTTTTCTTATTCTAAACAACTAAGAATATAAGCATATTTTTTTCTTATATAAGCAAATATAATAAATTAAAAGTATAAGTAACGTTCAAATCCATTTAGAGTAATAGATGAACACAATAATATGAAAAATTGCTCTAAATATATAACATTGCAGTATTTTTTTGGCTTCTAGGACACATAGGCAAGAACGTATCGAATATTTTTCGACCTAGTATTCCTAGAATGCTAGAAATGAGTAGTTTCTCTACATGTCTGTATCATTCTATTACGATCTTACATAAAATTTCCTAGATGTATTTTTATGTAAATGCAGTTGTAAACGTTAATAAATAAATTTTTAAAAAATTATTCCCAAAAAAAAGTTTCATAAAAAATTAGATGAATCATACTAGACAGACGGGTATGTTAGTAAGTTTTGTTTCCGTGTCAAACAAGGAATTTTAATTACTATCAATTAATCTCTAACGACAACCCTCAACCACAAGCAAAACCTTCTTGTCGTCAGGTGCTAATTTAAGGTGTTTTTGCGCTGTGCCTGAAGGGTCCACGTAAGCTTCGTGTGGTCACGTGAAGTATGATTTTAACGTAGAACAGGTGAGAAACTTCATTTTATTACTGTAATTAATAATAAGAAATTTCAATAAATAGAAATATAAAATTCAAAATATAAAATATAATAAATAAACATAGACATAGACTTAAGAAGAGAGATTGATAACTCATTAAAAATAAATCTTCGATACAGTAAGAAAAACTAGTAAAGAAATTATTATTTAAAATAAATAAATGAATTTCAACCAGCACTATACAGACATTTTGAGTAAAATTAGTTTTTGATTATTATGGTTGAATTTTGGAAATTGTTTAGAATTAAATTTAATATGATTTTGCCTAGCCCAGCATGAGGTAAGTTACATAGCATGTTAGGGATATTCATGATCTTTAGATTAGTGTTATATCGAATAAGTTGTGTTAAATGGAAAAATATTTTCTTCTTTTAGCATGTTAAAACTATATCACATTTAACAAGGTTGAGAATCTTTTAATAGGTCTGCTAAATGGGGAATGACATCACACAACAGACCAGTTGAGCTCCGCACCAGTAGGTCTCCTATCGTTTTGATAGCAGCTTCTGTACAATTAACATATAACATGGCCTCTAAATTGGGTTGCTCAAATCCTATACTTATTACATTTTGCATGATAAAACCTTTTTACATTTAACTCATCATAAGTGCTGATAATCAGTCTGATTGTAGTAAATTAAATTTTCAATCAAATGAATTAATATAAAAGTATATAGATAATAATAAATTTTGTAAGTTAATAAATAATAAAAATTATTTCCTGTGTTTTATAGGTTTATTAACTATATAATGTTAGACTTGGGCAAATATTTTAGAAAATATTATTAAGTTGTGAAATAAAAAATTCAGGAATGCTAATTTAAAATTAATAATAATTTTAAAAATATTGATTAAGATATTGTAATTAAAACTGTACTAGATTATATTTGATTATGGCCGGAACGTTGGAGATGCAAAGTAAATTAATAAAGAGTGTTAAGGCTAAACAGATCTTATTTATTATAACTAATAAATAAATAAATAAATAAATATGAACAGTTGTACTTAAGTCAACTAATTTCTTTTCAAAGTTCCCATTTGTGGTGTGTCTAAGCAGGGGCCTTTCTACAACAATTTTTAAGAATAGATCAATTTTTAAAAATAATTTTAACCGTTTTCCAGCTAAATTAAAATATTAATTTCCCTGACTATATTATGAAATTGGTATGAATGTGATTAGTGTTTTTCATTTAGTTTTATATTTGGTTCGAAAATGTTTTTTTGATTTTTTTAAATTTTATTTTTATTTTTCTCAGTAAATATTTTGATTCAGTAATTCTTATTTTTATTTATTTGTTAGAGTACACATATTTTTATTTTTTATATCAATTAGATCGCTATAACTTATTGACCAAGACAGTGGCATTTATGAAATATTTATAATTTATAGTTATAATTATTTAGGAGAAATATGTGATCAGTTCGACATAAGAAATTCCAGATGTTTAGTGTGTTCAAATGATTAAGAATATTTGTCTAGCCAAGTTAAAATCAGTCAATATATTTTTAAAGATAAGCTTCAAGAATTCGTAAGGGATCCTAAGAAAAAAGTTGATCATTATGAGTAGAAATTAACCATGACTAATTTTTTTAGTCTGGTTATAATAAGTCTATGGAGACTTATGATCGAAGCCAACACAAAAGTCTTTGTACCACACAAAAGAAGAATATAGTTCTGGGAATAACCTCAATCAAGTGAGGACTTCACGGTAGAACGATATGTTCCACGACTTATATTCTTGAAGATCACTTGGTGGACTTTCGTCCTAAATGGATTGCCATCCTTTCGTTATGCTTTCATTTGAAAGGACATACTTCAGGAGGGTGGACTCTTTTAGAATCTACGAGGGTGAGAGCCTCTTTGGAAGATCCAAGCCTGGGAATTAACCATGCACCAATGGCAAGGTAACCATGAGAAATGTGCAGTGCAAAAATTGTCTCTTCTATTCGGACTATGTGAATTAAAGTGAGTACGCAAAAGCAATAAATGGCCCAATAAAGGACATTGGTAAGAATTTCACGGTTTATTTTCTAACTTTTTTTTAAATTATAGTTATCTATTGTTTATATTTAACCCGTAATTGTGAAGGGTTCCAGAAGACACAGTGAGGGCTAGAAACGGGTTTTTTTAATGTACTACTTGCTTGATTGGTGGTTTACTTGTTAATTCCATTCCATTCTTCATCTCTCTCTCTCTCTCTCTCTCTCTCTCTCTCTCTATCTATCTATCTATCTATCTATCTATCTATCTATCTATATATATATA
>NW_027106991.1:107302-114423 GCF_000696795.3 Halyomorpha halys
AAATAAAATAAAAAAAAAATAAAAAAATTAAAAATAAATAAAATTTAACGAATATTAGCAAAATTAAATAAAATATAAACGGCGTTGATGACCAATGAAGTTTGGCGCCACTAAGCAACCAAACAAACCATTAAAAGAAAATCAAAATTAATAACAAAAAATATCCAAATTGTCTCCAAATCCCATTTTGAATTTCAGCAGTAATAAAAACGGACATATTTATTATATGAATAATATAAAAGTAATACATATATGTATTAAAGGGGGAAAAAGATAGTG
The DNA here is from genome assembly GCF_000696795.3 of Halyomorpha halys. Taxonomy (NCBI): domain Eukaryota; kingdom Metazoa; phylum Arthropoda; class Insecta; order Hemiptera; family Pentatomidae; genus Halyomorpha; species Halyomorpha halys. The sequence goes on from NW_027106991.1 coordinate 107,582, forward strand.
AATTCATATTCACTTTCCTTCCTTTACCCTTTATTGTTTAATTATTATTTTCTCTTCTGAACATTTTTGTGTATTCTATTTCACTTTTAAATTTGTTTTGTTGTATAAATTGAATGTCTGTTTATTGAACAAAATTTGAATTATTCAAGTAGTGCTAAAAGAGTCTATATTTCATTGAATTAAATTCAACAAAGGCTGATGAAAATATTCACTTCTGGGCCCAATGATTGCTTCCGAGCCTGGTTGATAAGTTTTGTCAACAAATCGGTCGAGTGGGTTCAATCTGCCGCCTCGTTTACTTCGGGAAGTGTACCGCCCTCTGAATTTCCTGTCTGACCCCTCGATGAAATTTCCAATATCACCTTCATCCTCGAAATCGAATGAGTATTAATAGCGTAAACTGTTATGGATAATCCAAATGTTCTTTTCAAATGTCAATAATAATGTAAGAAAGAACTATGTCAGAAAATTTTAAAAAAATAAATTTTTATTTTACCCCTGGTTTCCTATTTTGCTGTAATACAACTCATTTTATATCCTTCTGCCTCAACAAAAATCCTTAAATTGAAAAAAAAAATTATGATTATAATTTAAGACATTAGTAACTTATTATATCATGCTTATTCATCAGAAGAACTAAGAGAAAGAAAAACAAGACTATACAGAAATCCATTTCCAGGTCAGTGATATCTTCTCCAGGTCTCTAACCCATTTCCTTATCTTCACATCATCCAATCCCCTACTTCTTGTCGGAGCAACTTCATCTGCTTTACTGACTTGGTGCAACTTACACAACAAAGAGGACCAAAAATAGATAAATCTGGATACATTTCTATCCAGTTGAAATCGGAGTTAATAATAAATTGAACAAAAAATAGAACTTCTGTAGCAATAAATTTTTTGAGGTTAAAACTTCCAATTTGAATATAGTTTTTTAAATATTATCATAATGTTACACAAAGTTTCGGGACTAATGGCCCATATTCATGTACTTAAATAAACCTACAAATAACAATAATTCACTATAACAGCAATCCTCATCCATGTGTATTTATAATTCATACAATTATACTTACCTCATAATTAGTCAAACTTTTAATTTCACTAGGGAAATTATATCATTAACCACATGGCTGAAAAAAGTTGTTTTATATTGTTTTTATTTTATTATCATTCATAATTTGGTGCATTCTTCTCCTCTCTTTAGCACAAACATTGCTCTATATTTCTAACTACCTCTTTGGATCTTATCTCAGTGTGTTGTTTGGTTACCTCCTAATTTATATGTCCCATTTTGTTTATTGTGTAATTTAAATTAAACTTAGTGATTTTTTTTATGATTTGACTGTTCTAAACCCATTTATTCCCTCTGATTTTTATGGTTATATGTTTAGACTATTTACAATGTCGGCGTAATTTGTATTTAAGTGTTTAGTGTCAGTTTTGTAGTTTACTGTGTCTTGGATGTTTTTTGTTATATGTATAGATTCCAGAAATCTTCTGCTTTTTGTGTTTTGTGCTGTATCGATCTAAGAAGGTTTTAACCTCAAAATATCTATTACAATTGGCTTACCAGACATCCTAAAAAAAAAAAAATCAAGAATAGAACTTCTGTATAAATTGAATCCAAAACTTTAACGAATGGAATGAATACATTTTCTTATGGATAGTATCTTGTAAATAAGAACTTAAGTAATTAAGAGTTGTAATTCTGACCACACCCTTTAAATTTTAGGCCTCCACGTACCAAGAGCGCGGAAGATAACCAGTGTAGTGCATGGAAGCACGAAATCGAATCTTCTGGGCCTATAGTTCAGAGCCTAAATCATCAAATTTCCTGGTAAGAATATGCTATGGAAGATTATTAAAATAAGCAAGCATTTTATAAATAATATAGTTATATAGACATAAAGTATAACTTTCAGGAAGATTAAAAATTTGAGATATATGACGGAAATAGGTCCAATGAGTGAGTCACTCATAATTTTCTCTCTCTCTCTCTCTGGTCGAGACTGACTTAAGAAAAAAGCGTGTCTTGTTCTTTGGATCTGAATAGTCTAGTCAAAATTTCTTGAAATTTGGCTATTCCTAGAAGTTAGTGCGAATTAATTGCAATGGATTTTTGCATAAATGTTTCAAAAATTCGATGATAAAAAATTCAAAAAACGTAAATTCAATTTAAACCCTAATAAAGCTCTTTATGTTCAATAATTTCTGAGATATAACATTCAGTTTATCTACAACCAATATAATAGCGTGTATTAAAAAAAAAATTACCGTTTTATCGAATTTAAAATGTCTTTATTATAGTTATACAGGCCCTTTAGGTATTTAAAAAAGTATCTATTGTTATTTTTTTATCCTATTCTATTTTAATATTTTTTTATTTTACTCTTTGTACTGTATTTTGTTCATTCTAACTATTTTATTTTATTTTTTTCTCACTTCTTCTTTTTCTGTTTTGTTTTATGTTCTTTCTTTTATTTAGTAATCAATTTTCCACATAATGGAGTGTTTAAAACAAATGACCGTTTTACCAAATTAAAGATTTCAAAGGACAGTAAATATTTTAATTCTATTCAATATTTACCAATACTTAATAATCCCTTTAAAGCATTCCCTAAGCATGGGACTTCTTCCAAAAAAGTCTCAGTTTAGTTATTTGTTTCACAGAAGAAACATGACAGTGTCCTACGAAATTCTTGTGATTTTAAGGCATTACTCTAAAAACAATTTCACAGTCTCTGAAGCAACTCATGAAATTATTAAATATGAAGGGGAAGGTGTCCTTGACCAGCACACTGCGCTGCGTTGGTTTGGAAAATTCAGCAGTAGAGATACGACATTGGAAACGATGAAGGGTGCTGGGCGAACATTAATGGATATTGATGAGGTTCTGTAGGAAGCTGTTGAGTCAAATCCATCCTCAAGTACTCCAGAACTTGCCAGAGAGTGTGGTGTGTCGAAAGATACCGTTAGTCGCCATCTACTCTCCTTGGGGAAGGTGAAAAAGAGGAGTAGACTAGTCCCTCAGAAACGTACTCCTCAGAATTAGCTAAGAGGTTAGAAATTTGTGAAAAAATTTTTAAAGAACTTCACGGGTTCGAACTCCTGTCTCACCCACCATATAGTTCAGATCTCGTAACATCGGATTACTACTAGTTTGGATCTATGCTCCATTTCCTTCTAGGTAAAACATTTGATAATTTTGCAGAAGTTGAAATGGCGGTCCAAGAGTTGTTTGACCGCCATCCCACAGTCTGATATCAGCGTGGGATCGATCGATTGGCTAGCAGATGGCTACGGTAAATTACAATGGACTATACTTTGAGTATAGATAAACATTTTTTTTTTTACTTTGAAAAAAAGTTGTTTTATGTAACTTCATCTCTACAATAATAACTTCTTACATTTTCTCAAATAAACTAACAATTGTTATTCTATTTAACCAGGCAATCCAGAAATAAAAATGTCAGCTGTCCAATAAACGTCTTTCATTCGGACCTCTTCTTCTTCCAATAACCGGGGATATCGAAGTGGCCAGCAAATAATCACTTAACGCCGTCCATACGAGAGGTGTAACGCCAAAAATCAAACATTCAGTCAGTAGTAGATAAATATGCTGAGAGTTGGAAAATGTATAAAGGGTATCTACGGAACTTTTTAAAAAAATCGCATTTGTAGTAATTAATTAACGACTAATTAATTACCACGGTGGTTAAATCTTACGGACGATAAATTATTTTTCTTAGTTTGCAGAATCATGAAACGTTAAGGAAACTAAATTTTGGATATTTCAAAGTCTAAAACTTAGGAAAACGAACGATCCTAAAATGGAGAACAATGACAAATGAAGGACATTTTATAAAATTAGTTTTCTAATTGAGGACAAAAAATTAATTATTATTATTAATAATAATAAAACAGCTTTATTTGCATTCTTTACAGAACTAAAAGTCTCTCCCTTGGGAGAAAAGTGTCTAGTTAATAAAAATTGAAAAATTAAAAAAAAAAATTAGTTCAACTTCATTGACTAAATTTTTACATTAGTTTAAAATTAATAACTTTCCAGATATAATTAAATAAAATATTTTCTTTGTTGTATTTGTACACATAAATATAAATGGTAGTTTAAAATAGGTTCTTTATTACTTTACCCCATAAATGAAGTAGCCCAACAATCTCCCACTTTTTGCTCTATATCATCTCACCATCTAGAAATTGGACCATTCTGTAGCTATTTTTGACCATTTTCTTGTATCAAATCTGGCGACATGGTCAGTGCACCACCATTTCAGTTGATGTAGTTCTTTTGGTAGACTCTTCACATGAATTCTACACTGCACTTTTCCCGTTGCTAATGCTGCATTTTATTTGATACCAATCATTCTTCTTAACAATTGCAGTTTTGTCCTCACCAATTTTTCATAATTGTTTTCTGTTGCCCACCATGTCTGAGATCCGTATAAAATGGGTACATGTTGGAAGAAGATAGTCCGGGTGGCGATCAATAAAGGTACAAAATAGTAAAAAAAAAAATTTAATGTTAACTAACGTTTCGCCCCACTTTTTAGGGCTTCGTCAGTATTGTCTAGAAGGAAAAAACTGAGTTTTCATCCTTTTTTTCGATGAAGACAGACCTGACGAAGCACTGAAAAGTGGGGCTGTATTTATCTATATAAATGAAGATTTTTAATTTTACTGATCAAAAGGAGTATTCATGATCTTTAGTTTAACATGTTAAAGCGAGAAATATTTGCTTCTTTTACCATGTTAAAACGATGTAACATGTCTGAGAGTCTGTTAAATGGAGAATGACGTCACGAAACAGACCAACTGAGCTTGTCACCGTTTTATTTGTAGTCGTATTAGGTTATTTACTCGTACTTTGTGTTTTGTTTTTTCTTTTGTCTTGTGTTTTGTATTTTTTTAAAAATACAATCAGTAGCCAAACTTTTACACTTCTACTTTTCACTTATTTTAGGCATGTTGTAATAAATTACTGAAATCAAAAGTTAGAAGTAAACAATAAAATGAAGAGTTGGACGGAAAGGTTATAAATCAAGTTGCTCAGAAAATCCGCTAGGAGCTCTTATGCATTTATCATTTAACATGACTTTAAATAGGGCTGCTCCCAATGTACTTATAACATTTAACTTAGTAAAACATTTTACATTAAACACAATATCATGAATACCCCTGATATAACGTCCTTACCCACTTATTATTTATTTATTACTCACATTTATATGTATATAAATAATAATTTTACCAATCTACTACTGTCTTTGTCCATAGTTATTAATCAACTAGTTTATGTTTTCATATCATTATTATGTATATTTCTAAATTTGTTAGCCTATTATTTATTTTTTCTCTGAATGACGGTTCTTATCTCTTTTTCTTTTTAGAGCCCTGATGAAGAACTGAAAATGAGGTCGAAACGTCGGCACAAATAAATAATTTTAGTTTATTTGTGTTTTTTCTGCTGACCGCACCCCTCGACCATCTTCTCCTCTTAAAATAAACTGGATCATAAAAACCATTATTGTTGAACAATTAATTTCTCTATTAATTTTATTTGGTTAAGGAAAAGATACTTAATCATCAAAGAAACTAATTGGAATTAAGACTGTTAAACCGTGGACAGAATTTAACAGCACTGACCTGTAATTCATGATCTTTGGTTTAACATGTTAAATGGAAAAACTCATGTTAAATCGAAAAAATTGCCTTCTTTTACCGTGGTAAAACGAAATAACATTTAACATGGCTGAGAGTCTGTTACTTGATCTGTTAAATGGAGAATGACGTCACGAAACAGACCAACTGAGCTTGTCACCGTTTTATTTGTAGTCGTATTAGGTTATTTACTCGTACTTTGTGTTTTGTTTTTTCTTTTGTCTTGTGTTTTGTATTTTTTTAAAAATACAATCAGTAGCCAAACTTTTACACTTCTACTTTTCACTTATTTTAGGCATGTTGTAATAAATTACTTAAATCAAAACTGAAGTAAACAATAACATGAGGGTCTGGAAGGAAGGTTATAAACATAAAGGCTTATAAAACAAGTTGCTGAGAAAATCCGCTAGGGGCCCTTATGCATTTAACGTTTAACATGACTTCAAATAGGGCTGCTCACAATCCTATAGTTATAACATTTAACATGGTAAAACATTTTACATTTAACACAACATCATGAATACCCCTATTGAATATATAGAGACATATTTAAGACAAACGCAAGACTTGTGGTGCAGTCATAGACCAGCTGTTTCGCAGGTGGCCTCAGGAATTCCTTTGTGTTAGGGAATTCCTTTATAGGGCAGTATCTTGTCAAATTATACTGCACGCGTATCAGGTGGAAAATATCACCTGGTAGAAAATACAGTTCAATTAGCACTGAAGTTCAGAAAGTACACCTTACTAAGATAATTAACTTTAATATGTAATTTAAATCACTATAACGAATTTTAATGATTTAGCTACTAATGTTACAATAAATAATGGATGATAGTAGACTGATGGTAAATCATGTTAATTATTAAACTTTATTACAAGAAATGATATTATTACCTAAGTTCTTTATTTTAAAATAAAGCGAAAATAAAATTTATAAAATATTACTTCACTCTTACATTTAATCAAACAGCACTTCAATGTTCAATCGATTAGTTTACTATCAACATTTAATATATCCACTTTTGGAATGTTGTGTGGTTGTTTGTTTGAAATTAAGTATGAACAACTAACTACGAAGTTGTTTAGCTTTATTGTGGGTAGTAATAACTACGGTTATTACTGCCCTTGTAACTAAAAATAAAATAAGAAAAAATATATAA
>NW_027106991.1:114473-136680 GCF_000696795.3 Halyomorpha halys
AAAAAAATATATATAAAATAAAACAAAAAATGTCATTGTTGTTATCCACTATTTAGAAGTGAAAAATTTGAAATTTAATTTATACCATCAATTTGACTGAAACCTTCTATTTCTCAAAATTAAAACTGTTCGATTTACGCTACACTAACCTTATATAATGTGATTAAATAAATATAATCCAATGGCAGCACATCTCACATCAACGGTATAAAAAAAGAGAATACATATGAAAATTCACATAATACTTTAATTTTTTTTTTTTTTTGGTTTACTCAGTTTACTTTTTTTCTACAATAATTGTAAAGTTTGCAGTAAGTTTAGACATTATATTTCAGGTTAAACCTTATTTTAAAAAAAGCCATTTTAGTCCTTCAATTCATCATCCTTTTTTTTTTATTATAGGATATTGTCTATGCAAATCAATAATATCGTAATACGACTGGGAGGGGGATAAAGGCGAAGGCAGCTCAGAGGAATTTCATCTGGCAATAGAATATTCCGCATTGTCTGGGTTCCTCACCTTTCAACTAGTTTTTTATGAAGGTCTTTCCTAATATTATATATATTTTTAATAATGTCATATTTATTAGTAAATCCAAATGTTGCTAATTTTAATTTTAAAAAAAAATAAACGCAATATAACAATTTCTTTACCAGTCTAACTTTGCTGTTAATATCTTTAAAACCGCATAATTCTTTGCTAATTGTTTAAATAAGACTGTATGTAATATCATATATAAAAGAATTTTTATATACTACATTATTATATCATAATTTTTTAGTAATAAAATTATATTAAAAAAAGAATAGCGAATGAGTGCGAAACATTCCAATTCCATCCATCTCATTGATATTACTATTATTCATTTATTGGTATTTATTTGGTACCCACCGAGCTTTGATATTTTTAACTCTGCAGAGGTTAGGAGAGGGAGGGATTAGTGTCTGTTCCTGATAGCCTAAAAGCCTAGAAAAAAACAGTTATTTCACCCCAATTTTTTACTACTTTAATAAAAACTATACTTTAGTAAAAATTGATGAGTCGGCCAATTATAGTTTGGGGAATAAAAAATAACACCGGTTTCAGAACGTTGGAACTCCATATCTCATTTTTTTATTATTATTTTAAGGCATCAGCAGCTTCAGTTTCTGAAATTTTTATTAGACCTTATTGTCTTAATTTCCGAATTGAAATGTATAACTATTAAAAAAAGTTTATTTACTGTCCGTTTGTTATCCTGCAAAATGGAAATATTGTGGTAATTCAGAGATTTGAGGTAGCCGTGTGCTTGGCATTCAGTTAAGATGTATAAGGTAGGTCGTGTTACTTAAATCTGGCATACAGGCGGAGAATCGCAGACCATGATATATCGAAGGCGCGTCAAAATCACCTCTCTGCGCACATTTCTAGTGAATGATATCTAAGGGGAAACATCACTTATAATTTTCCGCAATTTATTATCAGTAACAGTTGCACACATTTGATGCCATTTCAATTTAATTCTCTGCTTAATGAGGGCAATGAAGTCAACGACAGACAGAATTTCATCAGAAATCGCGACCTTATCTTTAAAAGTACCCAAAGCACTTAAAAACTGTATTAGAACATCATTTTAAGTAGAATAAATTTGCAAAAAATATGAGCTCTAATAGAACTGTTTAGGTTCAGTGGTTCCTCATATACACTATCATATTATAAAATGCAACATTGCCAATGAAAAATCAGTAGAGTGAATTTATTTTGGGAACACTATATCTCAGAAATCATTAGATGAACAGATGTCTATTCAAATTGAAGTCAGTTTAATGTACTACAGGTAGTTTATAACGTTTTTCTACGCAGTATGGAGTAGTACTTTTTATATTTGCTCAAAACAATTCACAATACGTTGTTTCTAGTCATTAAAAACTTTTGGATTATGACAAACTATATCTCATGAACCATTAAACGTAAAGATGTTTTTCAGCACTCAAATTAAAGCTAGTAAAATGTACTATAAAGTAGTCTATAACGTTTATTTTCGTAGGAGTAGTATTTTTATGATATTTGCCAAAATAAAACGTTTGATTTATGAAATTAAATCTGAGGAACACGTATAGATGCCAATTAGGGTTCATATTTTAGACAATTTACTCTTCTAATTAATAATTATTAATTATCATGCGCTATTATTGTTATTATTTTTTGTTTTAGTGCTGTATGTTGTTTTAAGGATATGGAGCTCCAAATGAAAAATGAATGAGAACGTTAGGTTTTTCTGGAAATAAAATGATCTTAAATAGTTCAATATTTACTTTTTAATGCCATTTACTGTATTCCTTTTATAATATAGATAAAAATGAACCATTTTCTGAAAAACAAAACAAAAAATAATCACGCTTATTTTTTTTTATTTAAAAGAACTCAAAAATGAATTTTCGAAAATTTGCCATTTTTTATTTCACCTGGTAGGCAGAGTCGTTAATTTTTATTCTAAACTGTTTATAGTTTTGATTGCAGTAATAAAAAATTGAGGTGAAATTACTTTCTTTTTCTCCTCTTGGACTCTTGGATTATGAGCTCCTTCATTGTCGACAATTAACATTAATTCTACAATTCAAGTGAATGTTGATTCAATTATTGTTACTTTACTGTTTTATAACATACAAATAACAGGAAAGGAAAGTAATTAATTACTTCATTCATTAGAAATATATATAGAAATATAGTCCTTGCTAAAATTCCGAAATTCCTCATACTATTACTAAGAATTAGATTTTGAAGTTTCGTCAACCATATATTATAAAGATATTTTTGTGGAGAAAGTAGAGAGGTCTGGTATATTCACTCTAGCCTCTATCACTCCTTTCATAGACGTATAAATAAAAAACACTGACGAAAAGATTACGGACACAAATAACTAGCGGTTCGGGTTTTAAATTAACTTCTATTTACTACCCAACCATCTCGTGGCAGTTTCGCATTATATTTTTATTGCTTAACTTCGCGCTTGGACTCTCTACCTCCGGTAGAATTTTAATAGCTTTCCATGTCGAGGCGAAGCTGGAAAACGTGATATTCATGTCTTGGTAATAACATACTGCATAGTGTGTGGTACCCATTTTTATGGATTACGGTCTAGTAATAATCTGAATGTGAGCCTACAACTAGAAGACGCATAAACTTAAAATATGAGACATGGTTGTGAGCATATCAAATTTATTTAAATTTTTATTGAAGAATGATAATACAATTTATCACAATCTAGGGCAATAAGTATTAGAATTCTAAGTTTTCATTTATACAGGATATAAGGTCTAAAAAGAAGGAAAATAAAATAAAAATTAAATGATAACAATACACAATAAAAAAATAATATAACAGAATAATTTATACACAAGATAAAGTAATTTAAGTTTAAGTTAAATATATGTATATACACATTTGCACTTACATACAATACTCGTATTTACATTCAGCCTTAGGAAGCTGTGAGCCAAACTGCCTTACCCGCTGTGGAAGGCAAAGTAGGGCTCCATGAGATCATAACGCTTCTTTCCCAGCCGCGTCACTGGTATTGAATGCCAGTGGAGACCATGCTGGGTGAGAGCGCTTTAGCCGCATACGAACAGGACTATATCAAATTATTCATTCGATTTTTCAATAAATTTAAGATTAATTTATAATTATAATCTTCGGTAAAAAGGAAACACACATGAATATTACTAAAAATGTGTATTAAAAATTAGACTTTTATCAACGAAACTCACGAATCCATTTACAAAAAATAAAATAAACTATTACAAAAAAAAAAAAATTAAATGACAGGAAGTTTTCATAATACATATAAAAATTCCAATAAACTTAGAAAAATATATAAATTATTCGTGAAAAAAATAATAACATAAGTAAGACTGATAAAAAACTCATACTACAAAAAAATAACCGAAAGTTGTGATTAACTAATACAATTTAAAAAATGAAATTATTTGTTAAAAATTCTAAAATCATGAAATATTTCAGTAACTTAAGGAATCATAAATATTCTAACAAATCACCACAATCTGATTTTAGGAATTATAAAATATTTAATGGATTGAAGAAGAAATTTCAAAATTCAATTAATGATTTTTTTTAAACTGGAGAGAAAAAATTTATTAATATTATTATATTTTTAAAAAAATGTAATATAGCATTCATTATATTTTTAAAATTCGTTTTTCAAAATTCATGTTCCATTTTATTTTAACTAAATATTTCTTAATGTATAGATACATATTTTAGCTTCTTACTAAGTTTATTATGAAATACGAAAAAATATGTTTACTGTTACTAAACAATTTAGAAGTCGATAGCATTACAGATACTTAAATATAATCATATATTAAAATATTTTTATATACCTTAAATATTGAATGATGGAAGAAAATAATAAGTTTGAGATGTTTCGTTAACAGTATTACTTAGAGGGGAGATATATGAAGGACTAAGGAAAGATTTGTTCGATTCACTTATGTATCATATCTGTTGGTAAAGTTAGTAACGGTGCTTAGGGACTTTACCTATTTTTCTAACTTTGGGTCAGAGAACTCACATTTATGATACTTGCTTACTCAAACTACTTAAATGTTATTCTATAAACATTCATTTTTTTTATATACATAAACTGAGAAATAAACTGAAATCAGAGAATCTTTGAATTGATGAAAGACGGAGTTATATTTAGACTACCAGCCGTGAGAAAGTTTTTGTTGAATACGTTAAATAGGCCCGGAAGAGTATTATGGTTTTGAGAAGGTTCAAGCAGTGAATACGAGAGCGTAGCGAAGACACTTTGTGTGTAACTAGGTCGAGAGGTTGCCAGTGCTTGCAGGTAGCTTTGGGAACTCCTGACAGGTGTGTTTTACCTGTCATAGCCAAATGGAAGTGTTGATAGTATTAGGGGTGTCAGCTAGCAAGCTTCAGTTCTCATCGTCTATTTACAAATAGTTTCCCATTCTATATAAAAAAAAAACCTGTCTTCATTTCCTATACTACCTATTGCACAGCAAGCAATGCTAGAACACAATTCTACCCTATTTTTTACTTTCATTTCATCAGCTGTATATAGATTTCCAAAAGGCTTACGATTCTATTGACGGTCAGAAGCTGTATAATATTCTGATTGAACAAAAGAAAACCAAAGAAGTTAGTAAATCTCGTACGGATGTGCATGATTGAAACGTTCAATAAGGTAAGAAAGAATCGGTAATCATTATTCTGAGAAATTCGAGATCCGATCGGGTTTAAAGCAAAGCGATTCTTTATCACCTATCTTATTCAATCTAGTACTAGAATACGTCATTAAAAGTGTGATGAATACCGAACATTCTTCGGGGACAAAGTCAAGCCCTACTGCCAGAAAATTGGAAGAACCTATTTAAGTGCCTAAAGAACAAACTTCGTATAGGTATCCACGGAATTTAAAATACAGTACTTCTAACCTTGTGGTTGTATACTGCACCTAAAAATTAAGCAAATAAATAAAAAGCAGAGTAAATTTTCCAACATTTCACATGATATATTTTCCAAAAATTTCGTGATTTTTATCATGGTTAAAACCATGATTTAGAAATAGAAAAAAAGACAGATTTTTAAAGAAGAAAGATAAAATTAAAAGAAAAGGCGGGTCAAAGTAACTGGCACTAACAGAGTGAACAAAAGAAAAATTTAATTAATAATTTTATTTATTTATAAATTAATTTTAATCTATTTTAAATGAATATATAATGACTATTGCCTATAGAAATAAGCGATGGAATACGACCGGACATCTGGCTGTATAGAGCAATTGAACATCTGACGTAACTAGCATTTATAACCGCTTCAATTAACACATGTTCAGGGCAATCACCTTATCTATGACTACCATAGACTCCACATTCCTTCATTTTGTTTCTAAGTTATATTTTTCGTGTTCAAATAAAAAAATACATATAAAGTTGTTTCGGTTTCATATATTGACAAGGATCAAATTCATAATAAAAAAAAAATTACACATAAAATTAGTGGAAAAACTTTATTAAAATCAACAATGGTGTGTTTCCCACCTTCATTGGTTTGTTAGCTACACACCATACTCATTCTAATCTAGTCGGAAATTTGTATTTAATCATATAATTTAAGATAATATAATATATAATAACACGTAAACAAGTAACAATATAATAATAATAGAATATGATTTTTTTTTGTTTCGTTTTTCTTTGATTCTTTTCTCTTTTTTATTTCTTTTTGATGATATTTTTCTTCTTTCTATGCTTTATTAATTTTTTCTTTGTTAATCCCTCTTTTTTTCTCATTCTTCCTTCCCTATCCTCCCCCCCCCCTTTTTTCCCTTCATATTTTCTATTCCAACCCAATGAGACTTTAAAAGAATAATTAATAAAAGTAATAATAATATTTTATATATTCTGGGATGAGTCCCTTTAGAATAATACAGAGAAATCAATATATGAGGGCTGGGGAGCCTCAGAGATACTTGAACAAAAAATACAAAGAAATATAAAGTCACTATAAAAAATAATTATAGGTTACTTTCTCACTTTTATCAGTTGAACAATAAAAAAAAAAAAAATGAATAAATAAAAAAGAGAACAGAATACGATGTAAAAATAATTAAGAATGATATAATAGTTAATGTACAAGTTATATTTACAGACTGTGTAGTATAACTCTTAATACCTAACGCCCTCTGTCAACAACTCGAGAAGCTATAAATGTAGGATTACTGAGACAATAAAGTAGTCTATTATCAGCAACCGTGAGTGTGTTTTCTTCTACCTTCCTTCCTTTTTTTTTTATCTTAAAACCCGCTATCACGTATCTTACATATTTACAATTATATTAATTTACAATTTTATGGGGTCTGAATGGATAAGAAATGATTGAACAAACGGGATTTAAAGATAGGGAGGGTATTGGAGCGATGGATGTTGGAAGGGATGGAGTTTATCATAATTAAAAGAGGTTATCATAATGGAGGTTTATAGTTTATAATTTTTTACTATTTGAGTTTTTTTTTACCGCACCCAGACCATATTCCAATCTTCAATACACACGGTCAATCAATAATCTCCCAGTATAATAAAAATTAGTGGTTTTCCGAACCATAATAATAATAACATAATGACACCTCTCCACTACTCTCTCTTAGAAAGGCGGTTAGCTAGAAATATTACGGCATAATAAGAAAATAAGATAACAAATAAAGTAGGTGCATAATTAATATGGAAATAAAATGAGTAGTATAGATATAACAAGAAGTAAAATATTAGAAAATAAAAAACTATAAAAATACAGTAATACTGAAATTATAAAAAAAGAAAACTACTTGTTTGAAAATCCAGCAAATCAATATATTTAAAACTGACAATTATTTAAAATTAAAATTATGAAAAAATGTAAAAGAAAACTTTTGTATAATTAATTAAATATGTGAGTAAAATAACAAAAGTTAGGTACGAAATTATATAATCCAAAAGAAGTAATTAATATAAAATATTAAAACCTCACATTTTTTAGGTAACGTTTTTTAACACAGTCAATAACGATTAAGTAAACCATACAATAATAATAAACAAAATTAAATTTATTTTTCTAAGCGGAATGAGTGAAGTTGTTGGCAAATTTCCCCAGATCAAGTTGAAACTTTTACTTCTCTGGCTTAGCTTTAGGAAATTCCAGTTTATAATAATAATGTATATATTTTATAGATCTAAATATTTAAATTGTCAGGAATATATTGTTTTAACTCAAATTCAAATTGATTTAATAGAGCCAGATTTTATATATTATAATGCCTTTTCCATACCTAATAATTTGAAAAACTGTTTGAGTTCCATAAGATGTGCAACAAAACTGACATTAAATTTAACTAATGAAAATGGAGTCAATGTTCGGTTTCATCAAACCAAACAACTTAAAAGTAAACAAAAATTATCAAATTAAAAATTATTTGCAGTAGACTTGCATTATCATCAGTTATACCATGAGCTGCAAGAAGTAGGTTTATGACGAATTGTACTTTTTTCATCTTACCTCTAAAATATTCTTGTTGAGAAGCTATAAACAAGTTTATGATTATTTTATATGACCTTTTTTTATGACAGTACATATAATGCATTCTTCGTTAACGACCGTAAAAAGGAAATTTGTTCTTAATTCTACCTTGATATTTACTTAGCGTTGAAGAATACAATTAGATGCTAAAGGAACGAGGTTATGGACCTAACAATACTTAAATCTATAATAATTATAATAATACTTGTTTCAAGCAAAACGAAATAGTCTGGAGGAGCCCCCAATAACGTAAATGAAATGAAATGAAAAAATAGTTTATATTCTGGGACTAGGTCTCTTTAAAACAATTATTAGATAATTTTAATTTTACAACATATATTGGCCAAACACAGTGTGGTCACACTTAGTTATAACTTAAACTAAAATCCTGTATAATTTTAGATACAGTTAAAAAAATTCAAAACTGACTAAACACATAAAAACAATACGATAGTTACATCTGTACTATTTAATATTGGATTAATTTGGTTTAGTAAAATATTATTAAATATAAGGGTTTTAAACGAGGAAAGGGTTGGTACACGACGTTTGTTAGAGGGAATGGAGTTCCAGTGATATGCAGCACGGGTAAAAAATGATTTATCAAACGCAGCAATTCGGTGAGGTGGAGGGTAGAAGTTAGATAAACAGGACCTGGTAGTACGGTATGGATGTAGTTACTGTTAGCGCTCCTTGTGGCCAGTTGTAGAACCTTGCCTTACCTCAGCGCCCTCGGTGGTGAAAAGAAGACACTAAGGCATGAGAGAGCCATTTTTATGGGGCAATTATTTATTTTCTTCCTTTCTTCATTGAAAAATAATGAATGATTAGAACATTTTTGAAGCAGCCTTCCGACAATAGAGAAGAGGGGAAATAGAGAGTTGCGGAGAAGAGAAAAAAATAAGCATGGTAGTAAGATGACTTCTTTCAATATCATTTACACCTTCACCATTCATCATTATCATTAATATACATAGCTGCCTATTCCATAGATCCATAATCAAAATTTATTAACATAGTTTAACCATAAATGTTTTCTTTCGGCCACCTCCTACATCCATCTGTAAATTACTCAATAGATTCCTTTTTTGTCAATTTATAACTTAATATCTTTACGAGTCATTTCAATAAACATTCAATGATACCCAACCAGCCTCCTAAAGTGAAGTAACTCCTGACAGGCAGTTGAAGGCGCACTTCGTATAATATTGTTATTGACCAAATCAACTACCGTACTTCTACATGTTTTTGTTGTTTTGTTGAACATAAATATCAACTACAATAATGTTATTGAACGGTTAACCACTGACAATATAACCATAACCGTAACGTGGGGTGACTATGATACCGTTTGGGTGAGTATGGTACAACGTATTTTTCACGTATGAAACGTTCTAGTGGGCTTGAGAAACGACCCAGACAACTGCTGGAGGTTTCACGAGTTTGCTTGAAGGTTGCTTCAGCAGTACCAACAGTCGAATTTGCATAATTTGCTTGTAGGATCTTTGTTAAGTAGCTTCACATTAACAGAACATTCAACATAATCTTCCTAACTTCTGTTGCCGAGTCATTGTGGATTGTGGAGTGAGAAAAAGGGATTTATTTCAATATAAGTATAAATGATATCGAAATCTTCACTCTCGATTCGTATGGCATTTTTGTTTGACACAAAAAATAATTTATTACATGGTCTCGTTAAGAGTAATCTAATTAGTTATATATTTTTTGGAACTTGTGATAAAAAATTACGACAAAAAAAATGTTTTAGTGATCAACGCGTAACACTTTATTTTACCAGATAGTCTCTATAAATGACTTAATAATAATAATTTGCTAAGACTATAAATAAATTACGGAATAAATTCAATGGAGTTCAAAGGAAAAAGCTATTACGAACATTGTTTTTGTATAGGCCATACATTGATGTAAAAATGAAAATGATAAAGAATATATTTTATTTTTTCCTGCTTATACTATATTGGAAAAATCGGTAAGGCGGACAGGGGATAACCTCTAATAATGAAAAATTAAATATTTGTATATACTTTTGAGCGTCATAATATTTTTTTATGCCACTAAATATATATAAATATAATTTGGTGATCATGAAAGGACCAAGTGGTTCACAACGTTGGTTGAGCCATAATTCACTACATCCTAACACTACGCATCCATCATCTGTACCATGACATGAACACAAGCTGGTAACAAATGTGTCTTAGTCGCAATCGTGAAAACATGGCCGATCTGTTCTCCATTGAATCCATCTTTATGTGCAAACTGAACGGATGTGTTGTAGCACGAAACTTTCCTTAAAAAAGAAGTCCCATCACATTCCATTTTTTCGTCAAATGTGAGGTATAAATAATTTTGAATAAAAGACTTTTAACACTTAAAAAGTAAATGAAATTAACTATTATTTTTTTTACTATTTGAAAATTTAAATTTAATTTTTTTATACCGCTGATATCCCGACCCACCCTTTCCACATTTTCCACAACATACGCTGATAACACATGCGAACTGTCTGTAAATAATAACGTTACGTGATATTCATTGAAGAATGGTGTCATAGCTGGAGAATTAAAATAAAAAATTCCACCGGATCACCTTTACTCTCCATCGTAAACCTCTACCCTCCTGTTCTTCAGTATCCTTTTTAAACATCAATATTATGGCGAAAGTCAAGCAGAATTACTTTGCTTATTAAGAGTGTGATTGAAATGATTGGCAAATGCTCAGTACGGATTTTCAGTTTCAAAATCTGTATTCCTTCTCTTTTCTCGGTCCGTCGGTGTTCCTCAAGGTTACATCTAAGGTCCCATTCTCTATGCGGTTTAAACAGCTGATATCTCAATCCACCCTAACACAGTCCTAACAACATACGCTGATGACACATGTGTACTGTCTGTAAACAACGACCCTACTAATGCATCACAAACTCTACAGACACCCATAACATCCATTGAAGAATAGTGTCAAAACTGGAGAATCAAAATAAATCGTAACAAATTCCACCAGATTAATTTTAAATTCAGTCTCTTGTCAAGATGGTGTCCTAAGTAGCGAATCTGTTAAACAGGCGTTAGTGGGATATTTAAAAAGGATAAAAAGGTCTGTTTAACAGAATCGCAACTTAGGACAGAATCTTGACAAGAGACTTACTTGGAATTCACATACAAAACGTAGATTTCGATTACTATAATACTTACTTGACAAACCCTCTAAGCTTCACATTCACTACAAAAAATATATATTATAATAATCAGACCAATTTAGACATACGGAATTGAGCTCTACCAAACTATCAAATTCCTACCGTATCCAATCCTTACAATCTAAAATCTTCCGTAAAATCCTTGATTCTCATTATTACGTCCAAATTAACTCATCCATAAAGACCTTAACATCCCTTTCTTTAAATAGATATGCGCCTTTTCATTCTAAACTCCTTACCCTTCCTAACCCAATAGTTCTTAATCTCTAATCCTCATAATCCTCCGAGGCGTCTAATAAGAAGATGGCCACGGGATCTTCTAATTTAGATTAATGTTTGAAGTACCACCAATGGGTGGTTCCTTTCCATGATTATCAAGTGTTTGAAGCATTCCTCGTATTTACTTATTGTATTTTTTACAGTACAGTTTTAAATTACAATAAATAAATAACAAAATAATATCGTAGGTTATATCCCATTTAATAAATGCTTAAACGCTTATATGGTAATAAAACTATGAGGAATATGAATAAAAATGTATTAAATAAAGTATGATGATCAAAACTACAGTTGAAAAAATGATATAAATTATTTTGGTTCATATCGGTCTTTAGTCAAATTTGTGTGCTGGTATAATTGATCGAACCGTCAATCCGACTTAAATTAAAAGTTCAGAGATCTTGCGGTTCGGCACCCACTTTGTCCTTAAACAACTTAATCTCAATGGTTTCGGGTAAATAAACGTATTATCCAGGGTATTGCTGAAAATCTCCACTTCTGAAAATATCTGTTTTATAAAATACATTCCAACCATTAGATGTAATCGATGAACTTATCACCACTTTAAGATTAAAGTTGCCATAGGTAGAAGGGGCAAGAAGCGCTATAGACTATATAGGTGAGGCCCTATTGCGAGAGAATGAAGCTAGGTTACCCCAAGCCGAGCACTTGTGGTCTACAGCCAATTTCCAACTTCGCAGCCCTGACCCAGATAATAAGACTAAATAGGACCTTGGTTAGTGATATTACCCTCAATCTAAGTTCTTCCTCTATCAAGATAAACTGCTCAATTTTCCAAGTAGGGATAAATAGATCCCGCAGAACACTACGTACAAAGTAGCTATCTACAAAACCATTGGTTCATTTTAAGCTCTACAATCTGGTGTATAGTAGTAAAGGTGTATTTGCATTTAAGTTTCTTCAGGATAAACCAATAATACTAGTAATCTCTGGTTTTCTATCAATGTTCAAAATGGACCTCGAAATTCGGCGGAAGGATATTTTGGATCTCAGAAAACGATTGGTTTAATCCTCCACTCTAAAAAAAACTAGAGTAGAAACAAAACAGTGAGATGGAGATATTTCTTTATTGCTATTTACAACTGTACATTATAATACATTTATTAAATCTGATCTAAGTTAAATTAGAGTGTTACAGGCGTGTAGAGAAACTACCCATTGATAGCACTCTAATACATTTTACATTAGCTGGTCTCGTGACCATCTTCTTTTCAGGCGCCTCGGAGGATTGTCAGGAATGGAAGAGGATGCAAGATTAGAAACTAGAGGGTTTGAGTGGTTAGAGAGTTTATAATGGAAGGAATGATATCTGGTTCGGGCAAGATCGGTTACATAGGGAACATTAAGGTCTTTATGTATGATTTTATTTGTGAAAAAGTAAGGAGCATTGAGGATTTTACGAAGGATTTTGAATTGCAAGGATTGAATACGAGAGGAATTCGAAGGTTTAGTGGAGCACCAAAGCTCAACTCCATATGTCCAGA
Source organism: Halyomorpha halys (assembly GCF_000696795.3). NCBI lineage: Eukaryota > Metazoa > Arthropoda > Insecta > Hemiptera > Pentatomidae > Halyomorpha > Halyomorpha halys. The sequence continues at coordinate 127,555 of NW_027106991.1, forward strand.
TTGGCATATAGATCAGTCAGGACTTATTACAGTCATGTAGATCAGTCTTTTGTAATGTGTTAGAAGTTTAGACCGTGTACGTGCTGTAATAGTCGAAATCGACTTGCAGTTTCCTGTCTTTTCAGTCTTGTGTGAAAATTCCAGGTTAATCGTTTGTCCAAATCTAGTCCAAGGTAGCGGATCTGTTCGACAGGGGTAAGAGTAACATCATTAAATGAAACTGTAGGGCAGTCAATAGGTTTACGACGAAGGGTAAAGGTGATTTGATGGGATTTGTTGGAATTTATCTTAATCCTCCAATTACGACACCATTATTCGAGGGCTGTGATATGGGATTGGAGAGTTTGGGATACAATTGATGGGTTATTATTAACAGCGAGCACACATGTGTCATCGGCATACGTGGTGAGGATAGTGTTAGGATTGGTTGGAATGTCAGCTGTATAGACGGTGTAGAGGATGGAACCAAGGATACTACCTTGAGGAAATACATATTTAAAAATAAAATATGTATTTAAAGAAACGATAAAATGGCCTTTGAGCGATTAATGTTTAGAAAATTTTTTCGAAAACCCTGAAGCTACTTTTGGATTTTAGCAATTAACCTAATATTTAGGATCGATGAATAAAGATTCCTTCGACGGGGAAAGAAGAAAAAGTAATGCAAGATTATGGCAGAAAACCGATCTTATGTGTCTGAATAAACTTTTTAGAAATAGGTTACTCACTCGCACAACCGGTGGAAGACAATGGGTCGTTTAGAAATGCAATAAACTTTATATATGTTAAAATGACATGTGTGTTTTCAAATCATCAAGAGTGATATATTCAATATGTGTTACTATATTCAACTGGGGTGTGGTGTTTTAATCAAAAAATGTTCTTCACTATAGTTTGATAAATACTCAAAGAACTATTTAATATTTTATTATTCATTTGTTTTAAATTTTTTATTTACAGTAAGTAATTTATTTAAATATGTTTGCTCAAGTATTTCGCTATATTTTATCTTTTCTTGGTTTGTTTTCATATTCTTTCTTTTGTTTCGCAAATAATTATATGATGAATATATATTATGAATTTTTGTACTCATATGTATTAATACTAAATCAACACTGTAATGCATAAATATGAGCTATTATAAAAGTTTAATATGTTTGCTGATTATTATTATCCAGGCATATAATGCAATTATTACCCGGCGAGTGCATGCAGTCTCTTTCCCCACTGCAGCTGCCCCCACTTCGCCATATGTTGCATAATTAATTTGCTGCAGCATTCCGCACTTCTCTATATTATCTTCAATTCTTACTAAATGCATTTATTGTAATATTAACAAATAAAATATTAGTTGTAGGTTGGTTCTTTAACCCTAATAAAACATTCTATGGATTAACGAATCGACATTTTATCTTAACTACTTTAAGCGCTGTTTTTAACCCATTGTTCAATCGATGGATACCTCAAAACTGAATGTAGATAATATTTATATGCTATCTCATTTAAAATGAGATAGTGAAAAATATTTTTTTTATTTTTTTAAATAAATTCTGAATGGTCTTCCCCAAACTGACAACAGTAGAAACAGAATATACTCGTTTCGGTCTATCTCTCCCAAATTCAAAACAGTGAACTTTTTTTTTATTAAAATAGTATTACATAGTAAGCCTATGCAAGAGAGGTTTATTTAACTCCAAGTGAAACCGCATACTATATGTATGTAATGTAGAGTTTTCATGAGAATGTGTTTTTACTATTATATTAAGAATATTAAAAGATAAGAGAACAAAAAAAAGAACGAATAAGTAAAGTATTTAATACAATAACTTAAATGATCCAATTAAAACATAAGTTTAGAGAAAGGTAACTAATTAATTAAGCATATTAAAAGAACCAAAACAAATAAAAACAAGATAAGATATAAAGTATAATAAATGACAAGAACTTAAAGGATATGAATAATAAACATTAATGCAGTACATATCTAGGAATTGAATATTAAATTAGAACAAAAAATAATAAATTAAGATAAACATACTATTATATTAGTGGTACGATTGAGGTATATATAATCATTTTTCAGTATGTTATCATTTGATTTATTACAATTCAGTATACAACCAAAATAACTACGTCTGATAAAAATGAATGGAATATGGTTCGGGTGCGGTCATATTCCATCCATATTCTATTCATCTATACAAACGGTCATTCAATAATCTTCCAGTCTGATAAAAACATTTGAACTAGGGATGCGATATCGATATCGGTATTACCAGAATATCAATATTTTGTCTCTGATATCGATATTTAGTTACCTATAGTATCAGAATATCGATATAACCTAGTCAAACAAATAAATCATAAGCGTACCTAAAAGATATTTATTATTTATTATGATAAATTTAATTTACCTTTAAAAACGAAAAAGTAATAAGCTTTAACAATTTTAATCGGTCAACAACCATCCGCCTAACAAATTAAAAACCACGGAACATGATCTTTTGAGGACATTCAAGTACTGTAATTGTAACTATAGAGGACTAAAAATGGTAATAGGAACTTGTTTGAGGATTTTGTTGGTGTCTGCCCAAAACTGACATGTAATAATATTAATTCGTGGATTATTGGGGCCACAGACGTATGAAACACCTTAGTTACAAGGCCAACTCCTTTTCCACAGTCCTCCCTGACAGTTGCTCTTCTGCTGGAGTGGCCTGGTTTCTTCAGGTTCTTCGGGACACGGTCCTTCCCTTCAGACTTCCACCTAGCCTCACATTATCTGGGCTTAAATGGTAGTCTTCTGACCGTCTTCTCTCTCCTTGATTAGGTTGTCACAACCATCTAACGCATTGAGTATCAATAGTAGCTTATTGCTTTACATATTTCATTATTTTAATAATATAGATGTATGAATAAATAGTTTAAAGATTAAATAACAAAGACTAGCCATTTATAGACAGGATGAATCTTATGTCACTTCAAGCATGAAACAAAACTCCTATTTTAATTATAACATATATATAATGAAATGAAATGAACAAAATTATTTTATTCTGGAAAATTTTGTCCCCTAAGAATAAATATATGGTTTATATATTGTGATTTTTGTCTGGCAAGAATTTGAAGGTTTCCAGTAAACAAAATGAAATTATATTCATATCTTGGCTTAGCTACTACTTATAAAGTTAATCAATATATGCTCACTGTGATGTGGAGGTTTGGTTACGCAATAAGTGAAGGAGCAGGTGTTGTTTAAAGGAAAGAATGGATGAGGATTGATGAATGGAGATGGGGAGAGAGTTCCAGAAGGAGGTTGCACGCATGACGAAGGATTTGCTGAAGAAGGTGGTGCTATAGGAGGGCATATATAAATCAGTCGATTGGGATCTGGTGGAGTGGATGGATGAACGAAGAGTGAGGAGATCAAGGATATAGGTAGGTTCTTTTTATTATAAGAACTTGAAATAGGAAAACACCTAGGAGGTATTGCCTTCGGGAGGTTGGATAGAGCCACTTCAACTCGGTATACCAGCGGGAGACATGAGAGCACCTGGGAAACCCAAAGATAAATCTTACGAAACAATTCTCTTCAGTCTCAACTCTAGTCCTGCAAATAGCCCTTCATACACCAAGGAACCGTAGTCGAAGTGGGGGAAGAAGAGAGAGGATACTTGAAGCTGACGGGTGTTCTGAGGAATGGAATTGTATATATGACGATCAATAGAATACTGTTTCCAGTAAAAGCCATTTGTCTGTCACTTACTTTTGTTACATACAAACCCTCTCCTGTAAGTTTCTATCACCTACTGACATTTCCAAATAAATAGAACAGAATGTTAGAGATAATAAGCATTCACATTTTTAGTCTAGATAAAGAGAGAAGCCGAACAGAGTCGTCAGAGGACACTCAATGAAACAAGTTTATACTTAGTGTTGTAAATATAATGTCTTAGACTCCGTTCTCTCTTTTTATAAAGTAATTAAAATCTTAAACACACATAAAAGAATTATTTAAATAATTAAATAAAGCTATAAAAAAATTGGCAATATCAGAAAAAAAGAAGTGAAATAAATCAATATAAATCAGTAAAATCAACAATCAAAATGATTTAGGAATGCAATTTTGAAATATATTATAAAATATACTTTCGAAATAACGTAAGGTTTCTCAGTAATGCGACATTAACTTTAAGTATGACTCAATTTGTAAATAAAATACACATTGCATAGTTTATATTTATTAAAAATTTTCAATAATTTTTTTTTCGAAAAAAAAAAATATAAAATTAATTTCTGAAATTTATTTTCCGGAATAGAAGTTTTTTTCATTCATACATTAAGACTTTTGTACGCTATAGAGAAGTGAAAAGTCCTGATGGGGGTTAAAAGAGGTGTACGTTTCCAGATTGGAGGAGTTTCGTAATTAAGGGGTTCAAATGCTTTAAATTTGTACCTTGTTGGTTAAAACCTGTTTTGAGGAATTTTACACCATTTTTAAATTATCCTCAATAGTAGGAATTTATAAAATTAATGTTATGAAAAATATTTATCTAACGATCTTTATATTTAAATATCAGAATTAATTTATCAGTAAAAAAAAAAAGAGCACAAAGCCATAAATGAGGATTAACATAAGAAATCTAAAGAAGACTCGTTTGAAAAGAAGATTATGGTATACAGAAGAGGAGGCAAACAACATAAACCACAAAGATAATAAATTCGTACCCCAAAGAACTACACACTATCTCCTTCCTCAGGCATATTATTCTGAAATATTGAATTATACCAAAGCCCTATTCTCGATAGTAAATATCTGGCTTAATTTATATCCCGAATGGGTAGAAAATTTTATTCCCTTTGAACGGCCCTCACAGAGACCACATAAATTATATACTTATAGCCGAAACATAAGCACAGTAAATTTTTATCGCACCTAACAAAATTAATGGTCACATATTTTACGTTATCTCCATCGAAAATCAATTAATTTCATCTCGGCTTTATTTATACCAGTTTCATCGTATTTTGGCCTTTTAAAATGAGCAATAATTAAAAATAAAATGCTATCTATTTTTGGAAAAAATACAATATTGTATAAACAATATAATTCATATCTATTGTCAGGAAATTGTTTTGAAGATTCCAAAACAAATAAGGATTAGTCAGTCAACGTTTAACTGATCCAGACCTTATGCAAACCAGAGACAGCACATCTCACATCAATAGCCTAAAAAAGACAGACAACAAATAGCCAAAGATTCGAAAACAATTCAAAATTTGTTTAAAATTTATTTATTTATTTAAAATAATTTACAACTGTACAAAATAATAAATACAATAAGTAAATATGTGGAATGTTTCATTTACACTTGAAAATCTTGGGAAAGGAACCACTCATTGGTGGTACTTCAAGCATTAATTTAAATTAGAAGGTCCCGTGGCTATCTTCTTTTCAGATGCCTCGGAGGATTATCAGGGATTGCTAAGGCTGAGAGATTAAGAACTAATGGGTTAGGATGGGCAAGGAGTTTGGAATGAAAAGACGCATATCTGTTTTGGGCCAAATCTGCAACGAATGGGATGTTAAGGTCGTTGTGGATGAGTTGATTTGTAAAGTAATAGGGAGCATCGTGGATTTTACGTAGGATTTTGGATTGTAAGGATTAGATGCGTGAGGAATTTGATGGTTTGGTGGAGCCCCAGAGCTCAATTCTGTATGTACAAATTGATCTGATTATCATAGTGTATAATAATTTTTTGTAGAGAATGGGAAATTTAGTGCGTTTGTCAAGTAGGTGTTGTAGCAATCGAAATCTACGAGCAGTTTCTTTTCGTTTCAGTCTTGTATGTCAATTCCAAGTAAGTATCTTGTCAAGATCGACATATTTATATATAAAACTTTTTGATTTTAGATAATTTAAGTATTTTATTTTTGCATGAATTTAATGCCCAATAATCTATTATTTCTGCATCCACGTCATGTCACGTCAGTTCCTCTCGTATCCAATCCTTACAATCCAAAATTCTTCGCATAATCCTGAATGCTCTTTATTTTATCACAAACAAAATCATCTATGAAAACATTTATGTTCCATATATAGACTGTCTAGGCAGTCTATAATAAACTCCCTGGTCACCCAAATCTATCTGTCTATCCAGTCCTATAATAAACTCCCTGGTCACCCAAATCTACTAGTGTTGGGTAATCCTCCGATATTACCAGTCTTTAGGCCTCCTAATGTAGAAATGATAGTGGAGTGTCATTGTATTTTATTAATTAATTAATTAACTTGTTATATTGTTAGCTTAAATTCAATAACTGTAAGATGTGCTATCTCTAAAATTATTTATGTGAATCTTTTTCATTCTCTATGATGGCTGCATTAACAAAGTGTTAACTATTCATCTATTCATTGGAGTTTGATAGGTCTAGGCTTTGTGTCGGAATATCGAGAAAAAAATCACTGTGACTTTTTCTTTTTGAAAATTCTTGCTCTCATTAATTATTTTTTGATTTACTATTTACAAAACTAAAATATAATAATATGATTTGTGGTCCAAATTTAATCTTGTATGCGTCAAGGACTAAGCTACAGTGTTGATGGTGTGCGATAAACGTCTAGTATTACTGTCCCTATACCGATCAGTTTAGACTAGATCAGAGTTACGACCATGGCAAGATTCCAAAGAATGTGAGATGTTATCTCTGTTTATCCAGCTTTATCCAGGATCTTCCAGAATTCTTGGAAACTAATTATATGCACGAGAAGAAACATTTTGATGCCAATGACCTGATTCTAGCCATAATCAATGGTTTAAGAATAAAATATTAAAATAATTCTTACCTAGTTTTTTAATTATTTTTATTAGATATACTTACATTTCGCAACTAAAATTGTAATACAGATTTATATGAGATAATATTTACAAAATAATATAGATAAAATAATCATATAACTGTTTATCTATATTAGCTTCGGGGAAAATCGGCAACATATGGAACATTAAGGTCTTTAAGTATGATCTAATTTGTAACAAAGTAAGACATATAATAAATGCCATCGAATATGCGAGGAATTTGATGATTTTTAGTGGAATTCTAAAGTTCAATTCCAAGTCCAAATATGCCTTATGGTCATTTACATGATTCTTTTCTAATTAATTTGAAGCTCAGTCCGTTAGTTTAGGAAGTGTTAAGACAATCAACTATGAAATCAGACATAGTTTTAAGTTACAGATCTGTTCGACAGGAATTATTAAAGAATTCTTTAGGACATGAAACCATAGGTTTACGACAAAGTATAAAGATGATTTGTTGGAATTTATTTTAATACTCAAGTTGTGATAGCCTTCTTCAAGGGTTGTGAAAAGAGGATAGTGAGTTTGAGAATTAACGGATCATCATTCACATGATCTCATCGACATTGTGTGATGAGGAAGAGGATAGTGTTAGGATGGTTTGTAATGTCGCGTATGCAAACTCTATTAAAGATGGGACCAAGAATATTACCCTGAGGAACACCAGCAGACTGAGAAAAAAAAAGGATGAATAGGTATTATGCTGATTTGCTGCGTATGATCTATAAAGGGATAATGAGGAAGTATGCAGAAGTAGGAATTTTAGAAGTTAGTAATGCTCCCCTGGAACCAGATTCGAACAAACAATAAAACTTTAATTTACAAGCAGAACACTGTAAGGAGAATTATTAAAATTTAGGAACACCTACAAAAACTTTTTATGTATATAAAATGATCCATTTTTTAAAGCAAAATTAAGAAAGTTAAATGGCATTGTTCTGGAAATATTATTGTTAACATGTTTGGATAAGTTGAAAATTTTATTTTTGTTACCCAGTAAAAGTTTAAATTGTTTTTTTTAATATTACTTACCTTCGATATCGATCTAGAGCATCTAAACGTATTATATTATCTATAATTAGTCAAAAATCGACATATCGTCCTATGTCGTGCATACACATATAGAGGTACATACACATATCTGAGATTTATTTATACTTGGTTGTTTTGTGGATAACTCTACAGACACACATAACAATCATTGAAGAATGGTGTCAAAACTGGGGAACAAAAATAAATCCTTACAAATCCCACCAGATAATCTTTACTCTCCGTCGTAAACCTCTACCCTCCTGTTCTACATTATCCTTTTTAAATATTCCACTAACGCCTGTTGAACAGATTCGCTACTTAGGACCCCATCTTGACAAGATACTTACTTGGAATTCATATACAAGACTAAAACGACAAGAAACTGCTCGTTGATTTCGATTGCTATAACACCTACTTGACAAACCCTCACAACTTCTCATTCACTACAAAAAAGTATTATATACTATGTTAATCAGACCAATTTGGACATATGGAATTGAGCTTTGGGGCTCTACCAAACCATCAAATTCCTCCAGCATCCAATTATTACAATCCAAAATCCTACGTAAAATCCTTGATGCTCCTTATTCCTTATCCTTTCGTTGCAAATTTGGCCAGAAATAGATATGCATCTTTTCACTCCAAACTCCCTACCGATTTGTTCTTAATCTCTCATCCCTAACAATCCCTGATCATCCTCCGAGGCGTCGGAAAAGAAGATGGCCACAGGACCTTCTAATTTAAATTAATGTTTTGTGGATAAATAGGTAATAAAAAAAAAGAAACAGATAATTAATAAAAATTGATAATTTTTAAAAAAATTCTTCTATTCAATTCATAAAAATAATAGAATTTATTCCACTTGCATAAAAATTAATAAACAATATCGAATTGTACTATACACACTTTAGGAACAAATCGATTCGAAAACTCATTCAACAATAGAGTGAGCCCCTAAATGAAATGTAATACTATTTATTGAAGAAGCTGTTTGTTGTAGATTGTTGGGTTTTTAATATCCTCCCGTTTGGCAAATACAGCCTGCACAAACAGTCCAACCAAACAGTATTAGTTCCTACTGAACAACTGCTAGATATTACCTTGCGGACGATGTCCTAAGCTTTATATATGTTTATTCAGGTGTTGTAGCAATCGAAATCTACGAGCAGTTTCTTTTCGTTTCAGTCTTGTATGTCAATTCCAAGTAAGTATCTTGTCAAGATCGACATATTT
>NW_027106991.1:136730-141362 GCF_000696795.3 Halyomorpha halys
TGTAGGCTCTGCATACCTGCCGGTCTTGGGCTACTGCCTTCTAGTTCCTTGCTGCCCTTTCACATCTTTGTTGATTGTTGTCTATGAATCTGGTTTTTGGCCTTCAATCCCATATAGTTTCTTGTTAAGTACAGTGGCATTCATGTAGAAGCGTCCTGATATATTTCCTGATATATAATTTTTTTTTTTCGTTTATGTGATAAATTATAGGTCACAATTTTCTAATTACTTTAATCAAGCTAAAAAGAGGACAATTTGATGATCGAGGCTCTGAACGATATTCTGAAATATATATTGTTTTAAGCCAAAACCTTCATTTCATTCAAAAAATTATTTTCAACCATTCTATCAATTTCTCGTACACCGTGAACATAGTGACGCGTACATAAAGTGTGATAACACATAATCAAAAAATACAGTGATGAACTAATTAAGGGAGCCCAATGGTACAAATTAAAAAAAAAATCCAAATTATTTTATCAATCCGAAATGTTCTGGAGCAGCTTGAAAAGATCGTGTTTCACAATGTCATATTATTCTTATTCATTTTGTGTAAATTTTACAAACTGGAGTGAACCAACAACAAAAAAACAAAATGTCTTGGTAGGATATGAGAGTCCACATAAATTACGAAAAAGGTTGATAGTGTAAAAACCATCAAAACAAACAAAAAACTTTTATTAGTATACTATTAGCATACAAAAAAGGAGAAGGAAGGCCAACAAACGTTTATCCTTTTTAAAGAAAATGAAAATAAAACATGTGCTAAAAGAAGCAACAGTATCGGATAAGTATCGATTATGCTCGGTGATGCTGGAATCAATCCAACATATCACGAGTGGACGCAGAGTGAATATTTACAGAGAACAATGTGGCCAAAATTTTGCGTCAGGCCCTGGCGATAAAGTACAAGTTGATTGATAATTGGAGCCCATACTACAAGTACCACCCAAATAGACTCCTCCAAAAAGTTCCTCATGCTCTATTCGGATGAATCAATAATTACGGACCATACAGTACGCCATAGTAAACCAGATATCCTCCTTATAGATCTAAGTAAAAATGAAAGCGGAATTTATTGATGTCGGAATCCCAAACGGTAATAATATAAGCTCTACTGTGGGAGAAAAACTAAGGAAATATCAGGAATTGGCGATTGAATTGAAGGAACTGTATCCCTTGGAAGGAGTTACCACAACCCCAATCATTATCCACCAATGGTCTCGTACCAAAATCCACAGTGGCAGATGTGAATGGTTTGGGGGTGCCTATGGATGTACTGAGAGAGGCTCAACAGTCTGTTCTCTCAGACAAAGGCCGTATAGTGCGAAAGGTTTTAAATATTTGGAAAAAAAAAAATAAACAAGAATACAAAAGTGGTTGGACTTCTAGATCCCCCACATCAGATACTAAACCCGAAATAGCGAGAAAAACCAGATAATAATCATACAATAATTATGCAATTAGATTAGCATGGATACCCAAAAGTATACTTTAGAAATAGGTATGGATCCAAAATTCGCTGTATATGAGGCTAAAAATCATCAGAAGTCCCAGCAGTTAAACTTCAGACATTATTTTTTAAAGTAATATTTAATTAATAAAACACAGTAAAATTCTGACAAATAATATCTAAAATAGTTGAGAACAAGATCATAACAAAATATTAATCGCTACAGCCCATGAAGAGAGAGGGGTGCAGTACTTTGTAAGGACCTACTGTTACTAGATTAACGATTGTGCAAGGAGGTGATTTGGTCAGAATCACTATCGACCGCCAGATTTTTACCCAATTAAGGTTACCCACTTTCTTTAGACACTAATTTTATTATAATTTAGAATTCTAATTAGAAAGCTTAATTCTATTAAAATAAATCCACCAAGTAATGCAGATTTTTACACAGTTTCATTAACAAGATGTTTCACACAAAGTGGATGAAATAAATAAAAAAAATGTTTTTTCAAATAAGGTGAATGTAAAGCTATCGTAGAAAGCAATAATTCTAAAAAGAACATAGTTACTGAATGATTTGCCACTATTCTTATAGATTAGAGCACCAAGTCTAAATTTGTATTCCATAAGGGTATGAGAAATGTCATACGACCTATGTGTCAAATACGATCATGACAAGAACCAGTAGGCCTTGTCTCTTTAAGGGATGTCGATCCAACCATTTATTATTATCTGGGCTAATATTATGTTTATAAATATGGAACCTTCGGTTTCCTCTGTTCCGTCAACTAACGGAATGACTACGAGGATGTTTTGACTGTATCTGTAGTATTATAGATGCATAGTTACAAACTGTAAGAAACAAAAGCCAGATCGGCTATGAGAGCAGATGTAAGGTCAGAGCATTCTATATTTGGACCGGGCACTCAACAAGTACCATCTTGCCCTGGTACCTCCCAACTCCGAATACAACAACTCTTAAATTCTACATTGCAGTAGTTTAAATAGAGGAAGTCTTAAACTGAAATGCGACACAGGAATGAAACTTAAAAAAGGTATAAGATTTACTTTTTATTATGGCTAAAAGAAAGTCAGTAAGCACAGAAATAAGAAAAGTAAAGTAAAGATATTAACACAAATAATAATTATTGACTTAATTACATATAATAACTTTCACGATAATTAATGAATTGATTATTTATACTATTAAATATAATTAATTATTAAAATAATTACAACATTAACGATAGTTATTTGATATTTATTTTTAAATTTTAATTTAATTTACTATTCCATTCAAGCATTTATACAAGAAACTTCGTTAGAAAAAAATATATATCACATTCAATGATTATTTATAAACGTTCTACATTGTTTTTTAAATATTAACTTAATTTACTATTCCATTCAGACACACACACATAATATATAACAAACCGAGAAAATGATAAAAGCAAACAGAGGCAGTTTCATTGAGCACAGTCCTCTTTGCATGCATAATATAGCAATAAAACCAAAGCATTATGTAATTAATCCAAATGAATGTAATTAAGGTAGAATACTGTTTCAGTGAAAAGATGAGTGCTTTCTTTACCTTCGTTATGAGTCAGATTAAAGGAGCATATTTTAGAGTAATTATATATTATAATAATAAATATAAGTACCCTCGTAATCTACTTGATATACATCTAATAATGAAATGTACAAATGATTATAATTATAGAAAATAAATAAAAAAACAAAAAATAGAAAATTAAAATTGGCAATCCTAATAACTAAATTTATATTTAAAATATAGATAATTAATTACAAACCTGATTAAAAAAAACATGAATATGAATTATTCAGATATAATAAAACAATTCAATCACCATAGTTCCTAATTAATCAAACATATTCTTTAAAAACTTGTAAAGAAAAATTGTAGTAAGAGAGGTAAGAGTAAAGCTAGTCCATAGTGATTGTGAAACAAAAATATATTCAAATGGTATATACTAAAAATATTTTAACTAAGGACGAAATATAGAATTATAGATATACACCAAAATGATAATATAACTACTTAAAAGGTGAAAATACGATCACGAATTTAAAAACCGGTAGTCGCTCTCAAACAAAGATGATTATTTTAAAACGTTGTTAACATATGTCAGATTGTTGACCCTGATGATGAAAGATAAAAAATGAGAGAGTTAATAAAAAAATGTGTGAAATAAAAATATTAACAAGACAGAGTTTTAACAAAAATGCTAATACAAAAAAAAAAAGAATACATCTTTATCAAATTTTCAGAAAAGTAAATACGTGAAAGATTAAGTAAGCCTTTTTTTTAAACATTAAGAAATCAAACCTCAGGTCGTGAGTAGCATTTCAACGAAAAACATCTTCATATTAAGTTTCGATTGGAAAAAGAAATGATGCTGCCGCTCAAAAAATTCGTGAAATTATTCAAACTGAAGGTGAAGGTGTCCTTGAAAAACAGCACAATATTTTGTGGAAAAATTCAACAGTAGAGAAACGTAATTTAGGACGGAAGAAAGGCTTAGGGAGACCATTAATGGATACAGATGAGGTTCTACCGTAAACTGTTGAATGAAATTTAGCAACAAGTACACCGGTACTAATTAGGGAGTGAGAAGTAGGGAAGGTCACGGATAGTAGCTATCTGCATGTCATAAAACTGAAAAAGATTAATAGACTGAATCACTTAGACTTACACCGCTAAGAGGATGGAAGTGAGGTAAGTGTTAGGATTTCTACCACATCCACCATACAATTCACACTTGCTCCGGAAGATTACAACTTATTATTTTCTCCTTCTACGGCCCAGAGAAAGTTAAAGTTCGGAGTTTTTACCAGCCGTCCCAAGTAGTGATACTAGCATAGATCACTACTGGCTGAAGGATCGAGGAAGACAATATATCACAATGGCATATATTTTTAATTATAATTTTATTAGAGCAGTGGAGTCGGAGGGGTGAAGGGGGGGGGGAGAAAAGGGGTGCGGTAACTCATATGTTTTTAGCGATTTATTGTTAGGACTATTTTATTAATTGTTTTTACTGAAATTTATGTGCCAACTGAATGGTTTTGATAGGCAAATTTAGGAACATACTTTTAAGCAACTAAATTTTCATTTATTTCGAATAGGGATCCCAATAGTTTAATATATAAATAAA
>NW_027106991.1:142643-143362 GCF_000696795.3 Halyomorpha halys
AAATAAAGACCAGTTTTACTTTCACTTATCTATAATTAGCAACATTTTTTAAAAATAAATAAGCTTCTTTCGGATTTATCATTCTTGAAATAAAATAAAAATTAATCTTTATTTCTGGGACACCAGGTCAGGAATAACAACAATGTACAATTTAAGCTAAAAGGTCTAGTTGCATAATAGGTTAATTAAGTTATACATAAAAAGATAAATAGTAGATATCAAAATATAATTAAATTTGAATAGAAAAATTATATTCATTGTATTCAATTGAATGAGGTATCTAAGTTAAGCTTCTCGTGTCTGCAGCGTTGACAGTTCGAATTCGGATTAGACGAGTTGACTTTAATTTTATAACGGATCTGTGGAACAGACCTCAGTGTTCCCACTCCCGCTGGAATAGATAAATAACCTGTCTTACCCTAAGCTGGGGACCGAAAAGACGTTAACCTAAACTGAAAAAAAAAATCAAAAAATTGAAAATATAATCAAATTTACATACTATAACAACCCAATATACAAATTCATTATTTAAATTAATGTAGAAGATTGATTTTTTATTATGTGGAGAAACAAAAATTATTTGATTGAGGTTATATTTATGAATAGAGATGGTTTAGAAATTCTTTTTTTTTTTTTTAATATTGATTTATTGCTATTTACAACTGTACATTATAATACATTTAGTAAATCTGATCTAAGTTAAATTGGAGTGTTACAGG
>NW_027106991.1:143412-144410 GCF_000696795.3 Halyomorpha halys
TTAATATATAAATAAATAATTTATATTATAAATTAGTATGAATGTTATTAGAGATTCTGTAGATAAATGACAGAACTGAAAAAATGCCATAATTTATAGAATCCATTTAGCTAAAAAAAGCCGGCTATAGAACAATCCTTTGTGATGGATTAGGTTGGGAGCCCTAACGAATTAATGACAGCTGATTTGACATCAGTTGTATTATTTTCACCGTTAATTTCTCATTATCTCTTTCCATTTTCCACTGAGCCCTTTAAACGAATTTATTCCTTCATTAACCTCGTCGCTTTGAATAGATTAATTTTATTTACATGATTTCACAGGAGTTTAGTTATTAAAAAATATATCAGCGACTATAATGAGAAACTAGATCAAATGTCGTTGGTCTCATTTTTGGACAACTTTAATTAGTGATAATATTGGTTTATTATCTTAATCTGATGAACGTGTATTATTAACATTTAATACCATTCCCAGTGGTGTCAAAATGGCGGTCAGTTATAGGTTTAATATACCGTTATCTCGGTTATCTCATAAAGATGAATTCAAATTGCTCTGGGATCATTATACCAAAGCCTACCGAAAATAAAAGTAATTAAATACCTTCAAAATATTTTTTTTTCAAATTAAAACTTCCTGGAAGCTATGTTAACCTTTTGAAATTACTAAAGAAGTAACGAAACATTGAGGAATAATTAGCAACATTTTTTAAAAATAAATAAGCTAAATAATTAAAAATAAATGTCGTTGGTCTCATTTTTGGACAACTTTAATTAGTGATAATATTGGTTTATTATCTTAATCTGATGAACGTGTATTATTAAAATTTAATAGTCATACGACCTATGTGTCAAATACGATCATGACAAGAACCAGTAGGCCTTGTCTCTTTAAGGGATGTCGACTTACTTGGAATTCATATACAAGACTAAAACGACAAGAAACTGCTCGTTGATTTCGATTGCTATAACACCTACTTGACAAACCCTCACAACTTC
>NW_027106991.1:145252-223871 GCF_000696795.3 Halyomorpha halys
GGATTGTCAGGAATGGAAGAGGATGCAAGATTAGAAACTAGAGGGTTTGAGTGGTTAGAGAGTTTATAATGGAAGGAGTGATATCTGGTTCGGGCTAGATCGGTTACATAGGAAACATTATATTAAAAGGATTATATTTTAGTATAAAGGTGAGTTTTTTGTCTATGGATTCTGCTGAGTCCTTCAATTTTCAGGGGGAGGGGAGGGACAATTTTCTTGTACGAGGATTCTTCAATTATATGCTTTATCGATAATAGGGACTGACAGGTTTGGCATATAGGTTGGTCCTCTTTTGTGATCAAGTGGAGGTGTGTTAATTTGGAATGTCCTATTCTTACTCTTGCAACAACCATTTCTTCTCTTCTGTTTCCCCTTATGGCACGTATCCATTTTTGTGTGTTTTTTGAACATTTCTTAGGTGAGTGGTCGTCAGCCCACATTGAATCCCAACTTTTTCGGATTCTGTTCCTTAAAAATACCTTCATGTCTTTCGGCTCGTAAATTTGGAGTGGTGGAACGTTTGTTGTAGCAGCCTCTTTAGCCGCTTTATCCGCTACCTCATTTCCAGGTATTCCCGAGTGCCCTGGAGTCCAGAGAAATGATACACTTTTTTTAAGATGTTTTAGCATGTCTATATAGTTGTGAATTTTGTCTATCGTAGGTCCGCTTTGACTGAAGTTTGATAGTCTCTGGAGTGCAGACATTAAATCTGTACAAATGAGTATGTTTGAGTTCTCATTCACTCACATTCTATATTTATCTCTATATATCTATATGTTTGAGGCATTGAATCTGTAGAAATGAGTTTGTTTGAGTATTCACTTTCTATGGATAAATGAAGTGCTGTTGAAATATTGTGGAGTATGTGGGTAATTTATATCAATTAGGTGTCCCATGTATTATTATTGGAAAAACAATATTTTCATTTTGTTTGAAGCCGTCAGTGTAAATTATTTCATAATTTGAATATCTTTGTATCTTCTTAAAGAATTTAATTTTATTTGAGTCGTGGTTCTGGCGTTTCATATTTAGATCTATTCTACTTAAGAAGATAAGTTAGTACACTGTGTATGTAGTATACACCGTAGTCTGACTAGTAAATAAAGACCAGTTTTACTTTCACTTATCTATATGAAGAATATATAGTAAAAGAAAGTATTGCGATTGTGCAAAGTTGCGAATTTGAAGTCTAAAAAAATCTGGTCTAGCAAAATAGTCTGTATGGTCAGTCTAGTTAGTGCTTGTTGGCAATAATAAATAATTGATAAATATAAAATATTAGAATAAAAATGTGAATAACTTAAGTGAAAATGCTATCGATTTCAAGTTTACGTATCGATTTATTTTAATTTTTCTGATTTAGGTCCCTTTATATTTTTTAAGAGATCCAGAAAATGGAAATTATATTAATTTTAAAATCGTACATCGATTTATTCTAATTTTTCTTAGGGTTCTTTCTTATATTAGGGTTTCTTTATTGAGTGTGGAAAATAAAATCGAGAGCATTTTCGTTTTCTGCACCTTAGCAAACATACAAAAGTATACTAATATGTTCGAAATCAGAAAAGTTTAAATCGATACAGCCTAGTCTGACTCTAATCAATAAAGCAGTTTTACTTTCACTTACCTACATATAGAATATATAGCCAGAGAATGTATTGCGATTGCGCTAATTTTCGAATTCGAAGTCCAAAAAACAAAGTTTAGCAAAATAGTCTTTGTGGTTAGTCTAGCTCCTGCCAGTTGATCCTTGTTGGTAATAATGAATAATAAATAAATTTAAGATATTTAAAAAAAAAAAAAGATGAGTAAGTAAAGGAGACAAATCGAGAGCGCCCGATCACTTCCGATTACAAGCGAATATTAACGACTTCGTTATATTTTTTTATACTGTTACATTCTAGGAAGGTAAAAATTTAATATTCGTTATTTCTATCTCAAGAACCCTAAATATGTATTTTTATAGCAACAGGAAAATAAAAATGTTTTGTCAAAATTTTCTCCCTTTCTCGTCTTAGATTTTTTTTGTAAAATCATAAAAAAATGCGATTCCATCAACCTACTCAAAACTTGGGGGCCTAAGTAGGGTGTTAAGTAAAAGTTATATGCACCAAGTTTGGTCGAATTCATATAATTGTGATATTAATGACGTCAACAGATAAAATTTATTCATTTATAGTAGTTACGAGTTACGTGTAACTTGATGATCATGTATATGACGAACTGTTCTGGAAGAATAAACAATCTCATTTAATGCAACTTTATATTCTTTAGTTCTGATGATGAAAGAAATGGCTAAATTATGACAGGTTATTTATCTATTGTCGTTTCAGGAACTCGAGACTAGTTACTGAAACATAAAAAAAAACCTATATATACATTTCTTTAACCCGGCAGATAAAGTTGCACTAGAGGCAATGTACTGAAAGGGAAATTGGAAGGGTCCGTGGGGAATATTCAACAGCCATTACCGGTGTCGAATCCGTTTGTTTTAGAAAGTGAGATGGAGCCGGGGAAGAATCAAATACTGTGAAAGTCCTCCTGGGGACTGCACAACTGGGGGATGATAGCTTCCTTACCATTATTCTTTGTCCGATCAAGTGGAAGCCTATCTTTCTTATAGTTCTATAATAGTCCTAGAGCTCAAGAGGAAAAATAAACAAGTTATTTCACCACACTTTTCTATATCTTTAATGAAAATTGTATACAGTTAAAAGTTAAAATTCAGTCTGCTAACCAGGGTAAAAGGAAATAAAAAATGGCAACTGTTTCAAAAACTCATTCTAGAGTTACTAAGCAGAAATATTGTAGTTTATTTTCTGTTAGAAAAAGTTTAGTTTTTTACCTAGGAAATACAAGGGATACAGTAAATGAAATTAAAAAAGTTGCAAAAAAGTATTTAAGGTTTCCGTCCCCTGAAATTCATTTTTTTTTTCAAGGTTCAGTATTAATTCAAACTATTAATTCGAAATTACTGACTTAGCATAAGACCCATTGCCTTTCCTGTGTGTCACAACAGTGAGACAGTTCGATAGTATGTCAGTCCCAATATTAAAACACTGGTAGACCAACATGCGGTCAGTTGTAAAAATATCGTATACAGAAAAATAGAAAATTAATTTCAACGACTAATATAATTTAAACTAAAATTAATAACATTTATTAATTAATAAAAAATATATAGGATAAAAGTATTAAGTTACCATTGGTTTGTAAAAAAAAAAAATAGAAAAAAATGAATGATGTTTAGTTCCTATTTCAGACTAGAAAACCTGATTTATTACTTCTGAAAACTACCACAATTTAAGGTTTAAAAAGATTAAAAAATATGCTAGAAAGGTGTATTTATATTTTTTCCTTATTAAATTATCCAGATTTTTTCTAGAATGTCGCATAAAACCTTCATCTACTAATAGCTACTTCGCTTGAATGCTAGACGTATTCTATACATTGTATCTTACACTTTTGTTCCCTGACAATCCAAATATCTGTGAGACATTTATCAGAGAGACTAAAGTAGAGAAAAATAAAACTCTGGCAATGGTAATATCTTTAGAACACGTCCAAATCAAAATAAAACATTTTATTTTTATTTTCTCAGATGTGATAGTATTCAACAAAAACTGCGTTATGTCTTCAAATATAAAAAAAAAATTGAATAAGTTCGTATTAAATCATAAAAAAAAAGGAAATGAAAAACACGCAGCTGGTAACATGAGGTGTGTTATGTGAAATGTTAGAAAATAGTTGTATATATAAATGATTGACCGTATAATTTCAAATTATAAACAAGACGGTCAGGGGTACGGCCAAAAGAAAACATAAAATAGTTATTTTTTGGCAAATAAATACTTGTTAACTAGTTTTGTTTTCCTTTACCGCACTCATAAATTCCTTTAATAATTTATAAAAAAAATTTTTTTTTTAAAAATTTATATAGTTCTTCTCTTCTGTATTTTAAATACAAATTTACCTTGTGTCTTCATCTTTGTAGCTTCATAGCGACAATACTGGCTGAAACCTAAGTATTAATTGTTTTCTTTTACTGCACTCATAAATTTCTTCACAATTTCAATTTTTTTTTATTTATATATTTTTTCTTTTCTGTATTTTATATACGAATTTAACCTTGTGTATTCATCTTTGTAACTTCATAGTGACAATATTGGCTGAAACCTAGGCATTCATTAATTTTTTTTCTTATAATCTTCACCGCCATGACTATCTTCCATTTTTAAATATTAACAATCAATTAATTTTATAAATGAACAATTGTAAGATAATAATGTTTATAGTTAATTATAAAATATTTTCAGAAAATGTTGTTTCTTAAAGATCACTCCTACGTTCCATTTGTCATCTGAAATACTAAAATAGTAAATAAATTCTATAAAATAATCGTTTTTTAACTTTCTCAGTGAATATAAACTTAAGTATCGGTTTTCAATATTATAACAAGATTACTTGTATTGGAGATTAGGGCGAAATAGTCCCAGAGGAGTAACTGTATATATAATACCCAGCTTGGTTTTAAGCCCTTTAATTCTAGAATCCTAACACTGGAGTAGGGTCGCTTCTACTCTGGTTAATACAATTACCTTCTACCTGCAAGGATATATGCCTGAACATACATTGTACAGAAAATCGATAATTTTCATTTATAGAGTACTTTTCTTGAATTTATACACTTCATAACTTATAAACAGTCATAGTTGTAAAGTTTATTTCTCAATTTTACGACGCCTTATATCAAAACTAGTTTGTCGACGAAAAATGATTTGTTAATGAATGGTGAATATTTTTATTGTTTTTAGAGAGAACAATTATTAATCAGTTTTGATAATAAAGGAAAGAATATATGTAATTTGTAAAGGTTTTTTATAAAAAAAAAATAATAATAAAATAAAATAAAAAATAAAGACCTTTAGCCATTTATAAAAAATCATATTATTTTTACATGAAAACATTTAAATTATTTTTTTTTCTCTTTCTACAAATAAAATAAATTTTTAGAGATTAATTTTTTTATAGTACATGACTTGAAAAGGACTACTTGTTTTTATCTATAAATTATTTTACATTAAGTTAAATGTGTTTTTGTTTTAATATTTATTATAATTTTATTAATATATCTCGGCAAATGTAGTATAAGTGTAATGTATTATCTCTAAACATTGCCTAAATATAAATGATAAAATGTAATACAACACAATAAAGCGGAAAAAACTTACAAATATCAATCTATTGTGAATGGAGAACGAAATAGTTCGGGATAAAGTCAGTGATTGAGAAATAATAAACACATAGATACTAAAAGTATCGATTATTCTAGGTCGGATGCATTTTAAGGAACGATATTACAGATCTGAACACTGGAGGTCATTGGAACGGATGCATGCAAACCCGCACAGCACAGCTGCTCACGGGTTTAGTTGAATTTAAGGCGCTAAAATTTCAAATACCATTGCTTTGCTTTGACAGTGGCATATCTGAGAAACAAAGTTTTAATTTTATTTTGGAGTTCACGTATTCTAAAAATAGCAACTTAGGCTGGGTTTGATTTCTCTACTGGGGTCCTTCAACTGTCACAGAACTTGTAGAGATGTCACGAATTAATCCCTGTTCCAATGTACAATTTATGAAGTACATTAAATAAAAAAGAACCTATTTTTTGTCAGAAATATCATTATCAAAGCTAAGCAGTGATCAATGAAAATTATTCCTAATTATTTTTAAATAATTATAATAGACATAAATAGATAAAATTGTATTTGTTATTGGAATCCGTAAAAAGAATTACTCCATTCCATAGAAAATTCCAGAGTAAGTTAACTGGAGAAGAACTAGATAAAGAAAATACAAATTAGCAATATACTTAAAAGGGAATGTATAGCAACAGACCCATTATGTAGCTCTATAATTGTAATCATATTTCTTATATATTATTTTACTTACATTTTTGATAATGTTGTTACCATATAAATCATGTAAGCATGTTTGTATTATTTTTATTAACAGGCAGACATTGTTTAAATGTTTATACTCATAAAAACAAAACAACTTTCTCTCTAACCCCTTTCAAAGCCATGTCAAATTTGCTTTTAAATATTAATAATGTGAGGTCTAATCTCATACAGAAAGAAACCCAACGATTTACAATATCATAATTTAGAAAAATAATGAAAATAATATATCTAAGAAATTATTTTTTATATGTATGTAATTGAAGAGTGAAAGAAATAAAATATATTAACAAAAACAATAATATTTATAGAATTATTTAGAATAAATAACTGACTTATATAAAAAAAAATAATAATTTGAGAACAAATTAAATAAATAACAATAAAAAAATTGCAGTGTTAATAGCTGAAAATCTTGCTTTAGTCTAAGATTCAATCTTCGTGATGAAGTTGGATTTGTTTCGTTATAAGCCACTAAACTTTTAACTGCTGGTAACCGGGAATGGATTTTTGTAAAAAATTTTATAATTAATCCATTATTTGATTCCAATTGTATTTCGCAATCTAATTGATTATTTACTATAAAACAAGTGTCATTTCCTGCGATTCTTAGGACTTTGCTTTGAAATTAGTATTTTTTCGTTTAGAACAGAATGTTGCAACACTTCACAACCTCACCATAGCATTGTGTGAATTCAGTTATGGCTTTCATATTGTTCTATAAATGAGAGTGGTTGAATCTGGTTTTAATGGACGAATGGAATTGAGCATTGACAACTGAGCTTTCGTTACTTGAAAAGCGTTTTTAAAGGAGGATTGGTGATGTGAAGTATGGGCATTCCTGGTTTATAGAAAATAGTTAATTAAAAATGGGGAATGTTGCATATTTCCACTTTCAGTTCAATAGTAGCCTGGACCTTTGCCCCCGTTCAGTTTATGGTCGAGGGTACAGCCCAAAAGTCTTAAATTGCAAGTATACCCTTTGCTAATTCGGAAATTAAGGTAGTAATGACCCATACCTCTCTGGTGGAGGGCTGCTAGGGACAGGGATGTCTGAAAATAAGGAAAAAGAGGAAAAATGATACAAAAGAATAAAAAGTAGTTAGTAAAAGAGACATACTCTCATAGAGGCAGGTCCATAAGTGGGACAATCGTGAAGTACGAATAGGTTAGAGGAAATTGTAACGTATTGAATGGAATAAAAAATGCAACTATAAGCTACACTAACGGTTAATTGGAAATATGATCTGAGTGGAACTGAATATTTAAAATAAGTAGGTGATAAATAAATTATATGGTTGTTTTAATTGGATCTTCTTCAAATTTTAATCTATGAAGGAATTAGATCCAAGTCTAGGTTTTAAGTGTTCCATTTCAGGAGGTGTTTAGTTAGAAAGAAAGTGATATTGAGACAAACTAATATATTAAAATAAAGTGAAATACTATGATTGGTGCCTAAAAATAATAAAAATAAAAAAAAAGGTGGATTGGATTATAAGGTCAGTTTTCATGACCAGCCTTTTTGTTACTAAAAATAAACTTCAAGGCAATTTTATATACAACATAAATTTATTGAATATTACTTTTGAAATTCTGAACTGAGAAGTTGTTTAGAGAAATACAAGGAAAAGAAATTTTGTAAGAAGGTCGAATCTAATCACAATGACTTTAGATTTGTCGGGATTTAGGGAAAGTGGGTTCCGCAATCCTCAGTGCCAATTCTATTAAGATCATCTTGTAGTTTATGAGTATAAACTATTCATACGAATCAAGTTACTTCTAGTATGATATTTACATAAATAAATAAGATGAAAAATAATAAACGTACATTTATTGGAAGAAATGAAAAAAAAAAAAAAAACCGAACGTACGTTTAAAATGTTATGGCAAACAACCGAAATTTCAGATAAACTGGGCGAAGAGGTCTTGAGTGAGGGGACGCAGATTGCACAGATGAACCACATTTATTTTTTGTTTTTGTTTATTCAATGACAAATTTGTAATTTGAATTAATTTTGTAGCTTCTAAAATTGAAATACTAATTCTACTGTTGTATTATCGTCCCTAATGTTATTCATTTTTCAGGGTGTCATCCAAAGGTGTGATGTGAAGGATGGGCATCTCTGAGAGATATGGCTAATTGTCACATTGTTATTATAAAACTAATATTTTTTTATTTGAGGTTTAATTTACTCTTGTGTTAAGAACTTATGAGTAAGGATGAAAAATCTGAAAACTGAATTCAAGTAAACGGAATGAATGTACTGTTGCGTATGTAAAGGTGATAGAAAAAATTATATTCAATAATAGTAATTTCCTGTTACTTTATCAAATTCAAGAATCAATTGTGTTAAAAAAAAGAAAAGTAAAAAACATTTACCGAGAAGGAACAGAGCTTAAAATCATTATTTATTGACAGTTACAACTGTATTTACATAAAAATACGTCTAGTAAATTTAATATAAGATCATATTGGTGTAATACAGTCATATAGAGAAACTACCTGGAGGTTAGTTTATAGACTTAGCGATAGGCCTGGAGGTCATCTTCTATGTCAGGAATGGAAGATGAAGCAAGGTTATAAACTAGTAGGTTTTATATCTGAACGGTTACGTATGGAACATTAAGGTCTTTGTGAAAGATTTTTTTTTTGTGGAAACAAAGTAAGGAATATTGAGGATTTCACGAAGAATTTTTGATTGGATATGAGATGAATACCAAGGTTTAGAGCTTAAAATTTTTGTTTTTGTTTTAAGTATCGTATACAACCACCAGGACATCCTATTCCAAACTGTGTTATAACCGTCGACAAAGTTTGTTGTACTTTAAAAACTCGAATAGCTTCTTCCAAAGTTCTTGCAGTAAAGCTTGGTATTGTCTCCGAGACCAAACTATGTTCTTGAAGAGTCCAGACGCAAACAATTCTACAGAATATACTCTGTAGTGTCACAGCTATGACTCGGTGGAGGATTTCCTTCCAGAAGGTGTTTATGAGTCAGGCTGGTGTTTCCGATCCTGAGTCTGGTTATGAGAGTTTGTTCTTGGAGATTTCTGAGGATTGGTAATTTCTCTCTTGTAATCTTGCATTTGTTCAGAACTGATTTGTTACAGCCATATATCTTCATGTTACTATTAAGTAGACTGGCAGTAAGGTGCTTAAAAGTAAAAATTAATTAATATTATAAATATGACCGAAGGGATGATTTGTAAAGTACAATGAATCATAGAAAATATGATTATATCAGTATAATTATCAGTACAATAAATAACAATAATTTTTCCCTATCATTTACATCGCTTGTCTTAATTTTTTTTTCGTTTGGGTCTGCATACCTCGCAGATGTTTGGCCGCCCTACCAGCCTTCTCCTTGCCAGCCAGACGAGGGCTACTGCTTTCTAGTAGTTTGCTGGAGGCATATTACTTTTAATTCAGAATTGCATAAAAATTTTAAGTAATCTCATCATCACTGTCTTTCATAGAAGAATGAATGTTTATCAACGCAATTTTGAACCAATTCCCTTTTTTTAAAAATCAATGATTAAAAAATACATATATTTTTATACTACCTAGTCACTATCAAATTACAATATGTTCACAAAACATTTGATAATGGTTATATAACTTTACATTTCCTTTATTCCTGCCATCGCCATATATTATCTCCTGTTGCACATTATTCAATGTAGAGGCCCGATGTGGATTGTTATTCCGGCCAGAAGTACCAAGGGTCATTCCAAGCACGGATGGTGGAGGACGAAGACCAAGGTGAATTTTTAGCAGGAGTGGAGGACCGGAAGGATGGAACGTCTAGTGGTTCCTCAAGAGTACGAGGAATCAAGTGCTCATTTATTTGCATCCAATTAAAAAAAAATTATTTCTTATTATACTGTTTTATAAGATATTCTTTAAAGAGTTTAAATAATTAATAATAGCAGAATATGTCAAGTTGATAGTTAAAATTAAACAAGATAATACAAAAACATTTAAGTACGTTCCGGGCATAGACATTGTTCAGTATAAAAAGAGATAGGCTTTTAGGTACAGGTTATGTCTCTTCTATACTCGCTAGGAAGATTAGGTTTATTTTATTTTTTTTATTCATTTAAAAAAATTAAATCCAATATGGTCCGACCAGATGATAACATCTATCGGTCCGTGTCATAATAACACATAAAAATGATAAGACATAAGCGAAATGTAATTATTACAATTTTGACTTGTACGTTGTGGAGGCTATACAATTTTTAAGCTAGATAAATACAATATAAATTTATCTCAAGTGGTACAAATAAAAATTCAATAAACAACGACTAAAATAAAAATAAAAAATTATTAACAATAATCAAAGGTATTTTCATCAAGGTGTTATTAAATTAAAATTTGCGGCTATTTACCGACCGTCTTATACCGTTTGCGGCTTTTCTCTGAAACTACCGGACTGAATTACATTCTTGATATATTGCCCATGAAAACCTTAATAGGACAAATATAGGTGAAGTAACATACACTTTTGTGTATTAGAATTTGAATCCAAGGGGTTTTTTCATTAATTGTTATTTACTGACATAATAAAATATTTCAATTACTAAATGATTATTTAATTATTTGGTGTGCTTTATATTTCCTGCATTAACACAAAACTTCCTATTTCAGGTAGTAGGGAGGATAATATATTTGTAAAAAATAATTATTTACAAACGTTCAAATATTTACAGTCGATGATTGACTGAATAATAAGACAGAAGACACTCCTTAATGTTAGCCATTGCTGATTCACGCCGCGCGGTGTGATGTCATTCCATAGTCCCGGCTAGTAATTACATTATTTTCTTCTCTCGAGATGATTCAAACCTAGCCTAAACCCTATGATAATTCGAGTTGGCGGGAAGAAAAATCAACAAATGATGCATCTGAAAAATATATAAAATCGTTTATTTAAAGATCTGTATATTTGAATATGGTTAAATTGAAATAAATAAAATTTGAACTTGAAAAAACGTATACACCGTGTTCAAGAAGGTCCATAATTAAATAAGAAATACTTTAGAGAAATATAGTTCACTACAACATATTAGACATCCACGCTCATCTCAAAACCCGAACCTTACGCTGTCCAACTGCACCTTGGATTACTCCAGAAACAAAGGCAATGATAAAACAAAGAGAAGCAGCAAGACGCAAATTTCGCCGGACACGTCTGTCTGCTGATTATTTTTATTTTAAACTACTCCACATTGCAACCCAATTAGCAGTTTGACGTGCTAAATCCCTTTACATTCATCACGCCCTCTTCAATGCTCCCAATCCTAAATTTAAGTGGAAAATACTCCGAAAATTATCCAATAATACCAGATGATCTCAACAACAATTTCAAATGCCATGCTACTGATCAATCAATCTTTCCTGATATTCTAAACAAAACTTCCAACCAAGAAAACTTCTTTTTTCCCCACATATCTTACGAAGAACTACTTGCCATCATTCTAAGATCCCAACCAACGATCATGGACAGGACAACATTCCTGTTAAATTGCTTAAATCCTGTCTCCCAGTCCTTATTTCCGTACTTTATCATATATATACAATTTTCCCTCGCAAAATGCCACATTTCCCTCTCATTTGAAAACCGCTTTAGTTCGACCATTAAATAAAATCCCAAATCCTTCTTCACCTAATGACTTCTGCCCTATTTCTCACCTCTCTAACCTTTCAAAACCGCTATTAGGCCTTGTTCAAAAGCAACTCTCAAACTTCCTCGAAGGACGTTCCCTCATCAATCCTCACCAATCCGGCTTTCAACCTGGCAATTCAACACAATCCGCTCTCCATAAAATAATCCATAAAATCCACCAAAACCTAACTATCCTCATCCTCCTAGATTTCTCTAAAGCATTCACAGTGCTTTGTGCTGGTTTCAATCCTTCCATTATGATCGTTCCCAGCACGTAGTGGTTTCTGATAAACCTCCATCAATGGTTTGACCACTCACCTGTGGTGTCCCTCAGGGTTCATCGCTATCCCCCACCCTTTTCACTATGTACATCAATGACCTTCCCATCCATATCCAATATTCTCATTGTTTTTTAATCTCTTATTTTCTGAAGTGAGTTACAACTGCGAAAGCGGTGTAATTCGTTTATAATTATTGTTTTTCTTAAATAACATTTTTTTCTCCTCACAATGAATTTACATTAAACATTTTTAAAGGGTTATGATGTTTTTTAATAATGATTTAGTAAATATATAATAATAAAGGGTTTATTATTATGATCGTATTATAATAAAGCACCAGTGTTCAAATATGGCTGTGGTAGTTCATTATTTATTCTTTTACTGTTGCTGTGAGTCAACCGTGTTGGTTCTAAAGCACTCTTGGGGTCCACCCAGCCTCATAAAGTGAGTATCCTTAATTGGGAAAAAATCTGTTGGTTGAGCGTGATCTGGAAAAAATCACCTCCTTGTTCAATCGTTGTTTTAAAAACAGTACTCCCTTGAAAATTATTGAACCCCTGACTTGTCATCGGTTGTAGCGGTTCACATTATTACTACCCCCTACCTAGCCATTTCTGAGCTATGAGGGTGGGGGGGCTGATGTTGAGGTGACCATCCAATTCAAACTAAAGTGGAAGGGTATGGTTTACAGGACCGCGAAATGAAATCAACTTGCCCTGATTACCGTGAGATTGCTAAGGTGATGCCTCACTTCGCTTAACTACAAAGCCCACTGGTTGTACTGAACTATATTTTTGGTAAACTATCTCTCACTCAATTGCTGACGTTTCCTCCTTGAACATCCTATGGATGATCCTTAAATAGGATGCCCACTGTAATGTATTATGCAATCCGATGAGGACACGCGACCAGCCGAATAGGGCAGTTCTACGCACCGCAGTGTTCCCCTCGCGCAGAGACAATACCAGCAGCTGCTGCTAAGCAAAAGCGTGCCTTTGCTGTTTATTCACAGCCCCGATCGCAGAGGGCAAACGTTACAATTGGTTACCGCTGTGAGAGTGCCACTCAATGTTTGCTATCCATTATGTGTTAGGGTGAGCATCTGAGGCAACCCTCTTTCTACATCCGCCAGCGATGTCGTAATGTCTTGCAGTATGGCCAAATATATACACAGAGCCACTATTCGCACATTACTGTGATCAATAGACCAATGATTCGCATCACAATGTTGAGACTTTATTAGATATCCCAATAACTGCAGAAGGAAGGGTTAGGAAACTATCCTGAACTTTGGAGGAAAGATCACATTTAAGGAGTTTTATATTCAAATTAGGTATACACACTTTGGAAAATTACCATGGGAGCATCTCATGTAGATAAGTAAAAATCTATTAAAAGGGGAATTTAAAATAAAAATTAATTATTGTAATTTACAACTTAAAAAAAATACAATAAGAAAATTATGAGTAATGTCTCAGACACTTGACACTTAAACATTAATTTATATTAGAAGGTCCCGTGGCCATCTTCTTTTCAGACGCCTCGGAGGATTATTGGGGAAGGTTAAGGATGAGAGATTAATATTAGGTTGGGTAAGGAGTTAGGAATGAAAAGAAGCATATCTATTTTGGGCCAAATCTGCAACGAAAGAGATAGTAAGATCTTTGTGGATGAGTTTATTTGCGACGCAATAAGGAGCATCAAGGATTTTACAGAGGATATTGAAATGTAAGGGTTGGATACGGGTGGAAATTTATGGTTTGGTAGATGTCCAAATTGGTCTGATTTTCATAGTACATAATAATTTTTTTAAGTGAATGGGAAGTTCAGAGCGTTTGTCAAGTAAGTTTTGTAGTAATCGAAATCTACGTGCAGTTTCTTGTCGTTTCAGTCTTGTATGGAGTTCTAAGTAGTGAATCTGTTCAACAGGCGTGCAATATTTAAAAAGGATACTGAAGGACAGGAGGGTAGATCTTTACGGCGGAAAATAATGGTGATCTGGTGGGATTTATTTTGATTCTCAAGTTTTAACACCAATCTTCAAAGGATATTATATGTCTTTGGAGTTTGTGAGGCAGTTGTAGGGTTGTTTAAATTTAAATTTTGGTGTAAAATTCCAATTATCTTCTTCCAAACTGTATAATAGTTTTTCTCATTAGAGCAATTACTGCCCTGATTGCTGACAGTGAATTTTGCAGTAATCAAGTTATTATGACGTCAATGCCCCTTTATGCAAGATTTAGTTGCAATGATGACAAATTTTACTGTCTGAGTATTTAATTTAATAAATTTTAAAGCTGAGCAATAACTGTCTGGTCTAGCCTGATAATTGCCAGTATATGTCGTTGTAGTAAAGCTGATTATTTAATCAAAATCCATGAATTTAATTTTTTTTCTAATTTTTAACGAGTATGTTCTGTATTTTTTTCTAGTTAAAATTAAAAGTTATTAATTATTTAGAAGCACTCATTTTTAAAAAAATAATAAAAAGTTTTTTTATATTAAGGATTTAAGTTAAAAAATGAAATTAAAAATTCTGAAATAAAGAAATTTCTTTTTTCATTTCATGGAAATAAAAATTTATTTCCAATTGAACTCTTTGCAAATTAAGGTATAGTTTCTCTCCATGCATAAAATAAATAAAAATCATTTCTTTGTCTCGGAGAAATTAGAAATATAATATAACTGTAAAATATCTTCTCAAGTTTATTGAAAAGCTGTTCGAACATATGTTTCCCTTCTTAATTATGATGTAATATTTTTTTTTTGTTTTAAAATTATGTAACTAAACTTATAACTTGGACGACATCCCGTTGTAAGGATCCTATTTATAAAATACGTATTAATGCTATATTATTGTAACTTAAGTATTATTTCACGCTCTGAAGAAAAATATTTATTGACTTCTCACCCGCATGCTTATAACATATATGACCTAACGCTGGAAAAATGTGAAAAATATCTCCGTATTAGATAGACCATATCTGCATAAAAAGTAGTTTGTATAAGTAGCATTAATATGCTGTTATTTAAATATATGAATGTATATCACTACTTTCCTTAAATAATGACACATCTGACAAGAAAAAGATTTTATTTAAATTTTATATTTGATTTGTTGATTAAACAGAGAGGTGGGGTTAGTTTGCACAACCCTCTTAACTTTGGGACAGTAGGATAACCCTAGTAGAGAAAGTAACCCCAGTATACGGTACTATCTTTGGAATAGGTCCAATTAAACATTAAAAAAATACTTTTTTTTTTTTTGTAAAATGTGCTACTACTAAGGCTAAGCAACGATAAATAATTTTATGGTTTTTAATTTAAACTTCAATAGAATTGTATTAAACATTAAATTTTTTTTCAGTTTGGCAAGTATGCTGCTTGATTCCTTTCTATTAGATTTTGCTAATTTTTCAAAGGGATGTTCATCTATAATTATATGCGAAGCAATATAAATGAGATGTTTTCTATAAAAAATTTCTATATTCACTTTTGACTAATTGGAATTTTACACCAAAATTTAAATTTAAAAAACACTACAACTGCATCCCAAACTCTACAGATTATATGTATCTGTTCACTGTCAGCAATCAGGGCAGTAAATGCTGTAATGACGAAAACTGTAAAACAGTTTTGTTTTTTTTCATTGGCGCGACAGACCATGGAGGTCCAAGACCTCGCGCGATGTACTTAAGAAGTACATCGCCCGCTTACTGACGTGGTGGTTTTCATAGGGTGGGTCCGTCACTCCCAAGCCTATTTTTGTGAGTGCCATCCATTGGCTAACGGGCCTCACAAATGCCCGGGAGAGATTGTGAGCGAATATTGCATAATTTTAAGCTTGAAAAAATCCCGGGTAGAGCCGGGCTCGAACTCACAATCTATGGGTTGGCATACAGGCGCGTTACTACGCTGCTACCAGCATTACATTTATACTAGCGTTATAATACAGTTTGGAAGAAGATAGTTGACCGTATGGAGTAGATTGTAGGAAGGTAGTAGTTTGAAATAGAGATGAATCCACTGTCACCCGAACTATCTTCCTACAATATAATACAGTTTTCACTATTGCAGTAATTGTGAGTTGCTATCGTGGCTGTAATGTTCACCATTCACAGGAGCGGGTATGGTAGTTGGCGTTAAATGTATTCATAACTATTGCAATGGTCCTATCACAACATAGTACTACTAAAAGCCGTCATGACGGCAACAATAATAAAGTTTCTACCAGTAGTGCCCGCGACAGTTGCTGTCTAGGCTGTAAAGTCTTATCTTTAACGTGACGATAGCTTAACTGCCATTAGATGAATTTTATCTCGACGGACCTAATACAACAGTACAGCCAAACGCTGCCATGACAGAAAACATCAAGCAGTTTTCACCAAGGTAGAAGACAAGTAAAGATTAAACCTAAAATCTGTTTATTTGTTTTAAGAAATAATAATTAAATTAAATTTACTTAAAATTAAAATAATTTCATAAAACTATATCTTAATTTTAAAAATAAAGAGTATACAGTATCTTTAATCGTGGAATTTATCGAAAAAAATTAAAAACCGTTTCTAAAGTAGATGTATCCAAAATTAAGGCCCGAGGGACTAATTCGGCCAACGATTTTTACAATCTATTTCGATTAAATATTAAAATTTATATAGCAAATAAATCATAAAAAATCAGATTTAACGATTAATTTAAAATAAGACATTTTATATTTATATATACATAAGGAAACGACTGAGGTCTTGATAGCTGAGAGGTTTGGGGCGTATGTCTCGGAGTGCTTGTTTCAGAAAGTTGTGGATTCGATTCCAATCCGGGTCAGTCAATATTTACTTAATCAAGAAATGAATCTTGATATTCCCACTCTGTGATTGTATCGTGCCTCGATAGAGGACTTCACAAAAAAACAAAAAAAAAAACACTCATTTTACTCGTAATTAGTGATGACACTATCTTGGTATGATATGCTGGCAAGGTGTTGGACCTAAGGAAGTCCTAAGGAAACCCTTTCTATAAGGGAAGGTCATTTCTTTTTTTATGTATTCATAAACCTGATCTCACACTGGAGAAAGACAAAGAGGTTACTTTAGAATGCTGGTCGGGGAAAGGCACTCAAAAATGACTCAGCCAACTTGAACATCTTCGAAGACCGGAAATCGCCATTTATGGCAAACAATGACAGAGGAGTTAGAAGAAATATAATATTAGCACTACTGGTTGGAGCAATTATTTCCTGTCATCATAAACAATAAATATTTTATTTCGATTCAATTAAATTGATGAGTATCTCTCTGACATAATTGGAAAAAATACTATGATAGCAAATATATACATACGTTTGGAAAGAAATAGACAATAAAAAATTTCCTAAATCAAAAAGATTAATGGTTTACTCCTATCACCCAAAAAGCGCAACCCTCAAAAATTAACAAATAGGATCCGAAAATCGTTATTTTAAAAATCTTTTTTAATAAATTTCACAATAACTGTATCCTCATAATTTTTATTTTAGTAATGATGGGGTGGCTGTAATAATTTAAAAAATAATATTCTATAATTTTTTTTTTAATTCAATGTTATTTTTATATATTTTTTTAAAAAAATTTATTTATTGTTATTTACAACTGTATACACATATATATACAACAAGTAAATTTGCTGTAGGTGACATAATGACATGATAAAAACATGTGGAGAATCTACCCACTGATAGAAGTCCAATAACATTTCTAGAGGAGAAGATCTCGAGGCCATCTTCTTTTAAGACGCCTAGGAGGATTATTAGGTAATGAAGGAGAAGCCAGGTTAGAAACAAGTGGATTTGGGAATGTTATTTTTAATTCATTGTTATTCATTAATTCATTAGTATCAACTGATACTAATGACCTGGGTAGAATATCCTGCATACATTTTTTTTTTTTAATTGTGGTTCTAAAATTGTCCTTGAGGATGGGCGAATTGGCCGGAACGTCGGACTTATAAAGAAATAAAAATTTTGAGGTTGAAATTGTGTAAAATTTATTTATTCAAACAATAATTTTTTATAGAAAATGAAAGTTGCTTGATGCACGCACCGCACTATATATATATTTTTTATAAATACAAAATATATATTTATAAAAACATATTCAAATATTATCTATCTCATTAATTATCAAGGGCCAATTGGTAAGCTTTTTGAGAAACTCCATAAAGTTAAAAGTTAAAAGAAGAAGTAAAAGTATAAAAAAGAAGAAGGACCTAATAAAGAGAAGTAGATTATTCAGAGAAGGCTAACTAGTGAAGTGTGTGTAGCGGGAAGGGGTGCACAAATCTCTCCCACTGCCTTCTGAATATTTACAGCCTCCTATTGCCTCTTTTTATTATTCTCTTGACTACTATTTACCTCCATCCTTCTACCTCGTGAATAAAATAGTATCTCTTGTTTACTGTCCCTCTCTTAGCAGCGTTAGCAAGTCTTCTGTAGTAATAGCGTTTAGGGAACTATGTCAGCTAGTTGGTTAGTACACAATAGCTAAAATAATTAGGTTAGATATAATGGATGATGCCAAAGAAAAATCCAATAAGTACTTAGAATATAATCCACAATCGTCATATATGATTTCTTAGGAGCATTTTTTAATTTTTTTTAGGTGTATCATGTCGCTTTGTATAAATAGTATCAAACAAAAAAAGTTGGGGTATATTTTTGGATAGGGCGTATTCCAAATATAGTAGATTTCTTTCTCTATTGAGGTCCTATATACTACCCCCAAGCAAGCCTATGGTACTATCTATGGAACACATCAGATTCACTGAGATCACAAAAAATTTTTAGAAACATACAAACAACGTCTATAAATTGCATTATAATATTGGCTACAAGCTACAAAGTTGCTAGAGAGGCACTCACTCACATTCCCTAGCCAAAGCACTGCCATTCTTTCCCCTTCAGAACTCAGTAGACAACTTAAAATAAAGTATCAGAATGATTGTAGGTCATGTGGGATTGAAGCTCTCCAAGTAAATCACAGGAAATAGGAAAGTGGTTAAGCCATAGTCTACATCCTACCAGAGAAGCCGCAGGGAGGAAGTTACCGTAACCCGCTTCAGAATAGGCTATACTGGCCTCACGAACTCTCACATGATTAGAAAACTCCCACCTCCAGCCAATATTGTCACTCCATTCTTACGGTTAAACATATTTTTGAAATATGCACTCACTAATTATTAACAACAAATAGAATAGAATTCCAAATTTGTCCGAAGTTCTTATTGATTAGGTAGCCAAAGTCATATTGGTGTTAATATTGGGCCAATATATACCCCAATATATTCATATTGGGCCAATTAGAAGTAGTGCTGCATTCTAAATACCAGAACTACTCATTTTTTGCATATTTTGAAAGAGAGATTTTTTTTTTAATTGAAAT
Source organism: Halyomorpha halys (assembly GCF_000696795.3). Lineage (NCBI taxonomy): Eukaryota > Metazoa > Arthropoda > Insecta > Hemiptera > Pentatomidae > Halyomorpha > Halyomorpha halys. Next base: position 164,584 of record NW_027106991.1, read on the forward strand.
TCTGTCTAACTTAAAAAGTAGGCAAAAATTAAAATAATTTCTTATTAAACCTTTCATTCCTAAATATTCATTGATGAACTCTATTATAAACGTTACTAGATCTATAATTCAAACTAAATAAATAATACCTATTTGTATTTTTAAGAACTAGAACTTATATAATATGAGATATAGTACAGATGACTATTACCCAAGACTTCAAACTACACAGTAAGACATACTGAGTTGTTAAGTGTGACATTGAGCAACGGCAGGCACGGGTTGGAGACAACGTTACATAGTAAACCAGCCCCCAGTCCGCTGCTCTATCTATAGCACTAAGTCACATCAGCCAACTTCAAGATATATAGCTCATAGATATCTTGCCTCGGCGAGATATCCAGCTGATCCTACGATGTGTGTAATTAAATATTATGATAAGGACTAGATCAGAGGTCGTAAATTATTGTTTATAGCCAGATAATAGTATCGACACCTTTTTGTTTTCGTAATAGAGCTACACACCTGTCATATAGAGTCCGGGTCGAGAGACAACGATTAAAGATAAAGAATTACAAAGACATTTACATGTAGTTGCAATATCGATTTTTATTCCCTATTGAATATAATGTAATAGATGTTTCCTCAACTTATTGGATTAATCCTCTGTACAGAGACAAGATGACTGCCATACTTAAATATGAGCATTAATACTATACTATCATTATCCGAAAATATTTTCATTATACATCTGGTCCATTTTCATCTACTAAACGTGAGCTTTATTCAGATCAAAAAAAAAATTCCACTCATTAGAAAAAAGATAATTTTTCTATCATTTCATCAAAATTCATCAAAAAGTACATCCAATATGGTCTATAATTTCATAATAAAGTACAAACAAATTAATCTTGTATTTGGTACAATTTTTTACCTTTAAACTCATATAATATCATTAATAGTCGTCCCTATTATGAAACAAAATGTATTAGTTCTTGCATTTTGTAGTTTGTGTACTCCTACTTATGGAATAATACTATTGGCTTTCATAACAGGTCATGAGAAACATAAATGAAATTTATAAGTTACACTTTTGATTATAAGGACGCTGTGGAAGCTACAGAGATTTATACGCTAGAACAGTACGATATGAATTAATTTCATTCAACAACTCACGGTCAGTTGTCATCTCTGATTGAATCTGACAGCCCAGACGAAGCCCTACAAAGTGGAGCGAAACGTTAGTTAACAATAACTAGTTTGCTTTTACTATTTTAATACCTTTATTCTTATTCCTTCTTCCAAGATAAAACTAATAGTTCAATTAACCAAATACTAAAATGGAAATAAAGTTAAAAAACATAAAAATAAACAATAATGATAAAAATAATTGAAAGAACTTATGAAGTGAATAATAATGATACAAATTTACAATCAGTGAATCAATATTAATGAACTAATCAATTTGTAATAAGTATGGATTGAACTAGATTAAAAATAAGAATACAAAACAAAATATAAAAAAAAAATAAAATATATAATATTATACTACATACAATAATATATACAACATGTAGAATGATATCTAATATAAAAAAGAAAGCATTAAAGCCGCCGCAGCTTCGGCCCACCTGTTCTTTTAAGGTATGAAGTTTCAAGCTCGAAATTATAACTTTTCATTATTGAAATTGCAGGAAGTAAAATCTGCTGTCATTATCTTCAGATAATGACCTTTATCATTAATTTACATTAATAAACTGAGGTAGATTTCTAGTTGTATCAAAACAAAGATTCGGATGTCTTTTCAATCAAATTTTCGCGCCACCATCCATTGTTTATTTGTTGCTTATATTGGAATTTCACAGGTAGGTTTTGACAAAACCCACATTTCCCCCACAAATTTTTTGGGAGGACCAGTTTGAATCAGAGTAAATGATCTTTGATACTGTAAGAATCGAGTTAGTGGCCAGAACAAAAGTCAATTATCCGTTTGTTTCTTATATCAACAAAGGCCTTTTTTAAAAACCGTGACCAATAAAAAAAAACGGTCTGTTATAACAGAGCTCTAGACCGGCGTATAGTTGCTTTTCGCCATTTGATTAAGGTTCAAAACTTTCTAACGCGTTAATAAGAACAGAAGTTGGGCGAGAGTGCGATTAGTGGTGTAAAATTGAATGTAAATAAGTGAAACTTATTTTATTTGTTTTTTATATCATTACGGCCTAAATTTCAGACGTCTGAAAACAGAGCGAGATAACAACTGTAATATAATAAATAAAAACCACAACATAGGAAAAAAAAATACAGCAAAAAATTAAAAACAAAAGTAGGTTTTACTACTTACTTCTTTTTAACTTTTATAACTTTAAATATAAATAATAAGTTGTGATATTACAACCTAAGTTCTAAAGGACTTTTGTTAAATCTTTTTATTATTTGTTTATTCTTATAGTAACTGAACGACATTTTGGGCAAGTGGGTACCCTTAATTGGATAAAAATCTGGCAGTTGAGCATGATTCTGACTAAATCACTTCCTTGTACAACCGTTGGTCTAGTAACAGGACTAACAAAGAACTGTCCACCCTTTATGAACCGGTTTACCGGTTGTACGTTTTTGATTTTTAACTATATGGATTGGGGCTCCACTAAACCATCAAATTCCTCCAGAATCCAATCCTTACAGTCCAAAATCCTCAATGCTCCTTACTTTGTCACAAATCAAGTCATCCATCAGGACCTCAATATTCCATATGTTGCCGATTTGGCCAGAACCAGATACCGTTCCTTCCATAATAAACTTCTCAACCACCCAAATCCACTTGTTTCTAACCTGGCTTCTCCTTCATTACCTAATAATCCTCCTAGGCGTCTGAAAAGAAGATGGCCTCGAGATCTTCTTCTCTAGAAATGTTATTGGAGTTTGTATGTTGTATCATGTCACTATGTCACCTACAGCAAATTTACTTGTTGTATATATGTGTATACAGTTGTAAATATCAATAAATAAATTATTAAAAAAAAAAAAAAAACTATATGGATTTCAGTGGAACAGGTTTTCTGATATATTTCTTTAACTTTTTCTTCCGTACCTTCAGACAACAGGGACTAAGGTTAGTTTTGGTAGAAAACGCCAGATGCAAAAAAACCTGACATAGATATCCATTATTTGTTTGACCTTGTATACCGTTAGCTACAAAATGCAAGAGCTTATATATAATTTTTATTTTTTTTTAACTAATGATAAAAAGTTATTTCAAATATGAAATAAAGTTGTTTTAACTTTGACATGGTAACAGTACTTCCGTACAAATTACCCCTGACCGCTACAAATTTAATTTTTTTTTGATTGATTTGATATTTATGAAGTGAATTTTTTTCCCGTTCGGTAATCAGAATTTTTCACTAATCCGAACCCACTCAGATTTAATTAGTTTGGATTAACGAGAGTCCACTGTATATCTTACACACGCTGCGGTCACATTCAATAAGCATGATATCAATGACATAAAAGAACGAAATTTTTTGGCAGTTTTTTAGACATTTTTTTTGTTAATTTTTATTTTCAATGTGCTAAACCTTTTTAAAGCATCTATTGATCTTAATTTAGAATAGTGTCATTCTAAGAAACAATCGCTGTGAACAAAATAAATAAATTGTTTAAAATTATTCACTTGTCAGTGTTATCCCAGACTGCCTATTATCTTCTCTTCATACTAATTAATTGTTTAACTTTTCTGGAATAACTATTATATATATTTTATTTTGATGAAATATCTTCCATTCCACACCTGAAATGCTATTCATTTTCCTTTGGACCTTTAAGAAAAATTATGACAAATCCTTTTAAAGTCAACAATTCAAAATCCCAGAGGAACACCACTCTCATAAATTATTCCATGTCATCAGTATCTTTGAGGTATCTGAAGGTTCTTATTACTTTAGAAATAATGGATTTTCTGAAAATAAAATATTTCTTGAGGTATATATATTATATAAATCATATTAATGCAGCTACCGTCGGTATGCAAGGAAACTATATTTCGTGATGATTTATAAACAAGCTGTCATTGAAAGACATGTAGGATTTAATATATATTAAGATATGTTGCATTATATGATTCAACATACCATATCATGCTGCCCATTGGAGCCTTTGGCCGATCTTTCCTCATCCGTCCTCCTTCCCTATGGAATTTTTTTCCCTCCATCATTAATAATTAACGTTCTAATAAATACCCTTTCAGCCTTCAAATCCCGTATCTTTGACCTAATTCTCCAATAATAACAATTAGAAGTTTCAAATAAGATATAATAGATGGAAAAATAGATCATATTTTACATGAATATTATTGGATGTTTTTAGTATTTTATTAAAATCCATATATATTGACAATTTCACATATATCCAATATACTTATATTATCACTATTTCATTTAGTGGAATATTCCTAGAAAATTATGACTTGTTAGAGAATTTTTTTATTATTATTCTTTCTTTCTTGATTTTTTTTTTCTATATTTGATGTTTCAGATTATCGTATTAACTTGTAAATATGTACAATAACAGTAACTGTAACTTTTTGTTAGTTTGCTTGCATTGGACTCTTTATCATTTTTATTATTATTATTATAAGTTAGTCCCCTTATGTTTTATGATATGATATATGGTTATATTTTATTTTTTATATTTTTATTTTACATATTCTGTTAATTATTGTTGTTTATTTTTTATACTTTCAAATTCATTATTTTCATTACATTTTATGATGTTTTATAACTTCAATTTTATTTTGTATTTTACTCTAAGGCTCTAAAGTCTAATTTTCATGCCTGTAATATTATTCTTAAGGGATTTGTTTCAGAATAAATAAAGAATATTATTATATTATATGATATACTCTTTATTAGGACCCCTCGATAATTATTTTTATAATGGGGATGAAACTTAACGATACATTTTCTAAAAACAAAAATTAAATACATAAAAAATACATTAATGGAAATTTTTAACGTTTGACCTTAAGGCAAATATTTTTGAAATTCCAGTTACCGTTACTGATTTCACTAATTTAAAGTTTTGAGCGGGTTTAATAAATATTTTTATCAATTGATTATTTTAATTAATTTAATTACTTTAGCTACGCCTACCTCCCTATTGAATGAATTAAAGAGTAAAAATCAGAAAAGTAATAAACTTAAAATAATTTAGACTCCTCCGAATGAACAGTTATTTCAGTATTTGTAATAATTTGAAATAAACATTTCAATATAGTATTATACCTTAAAAATAATACCTTTGTTTTAAACAAATTGTTTTGCTGTGATCGAAAACGTTTGGGCACGTGTGACATCGACTCCTATCTTATCTTGTTCTAGATTCGATGTCAATTACGTCAAAACAATAATAAAAAAAAAAATACAAGCACATTATGCTTTAATATTCTGTTAAATCTCAGTTCTCTTATTTAACTATTATAGATATTTAAATATTAGTTGTAAACATTTTAATTTTGATAGCTTAACCTAAATTAAGGTCATTTTTAAATAACAATTATAAATGTCGTATATCGTCTTGATTATTGGCACATTCATTAGTTAAAATTGATTCATTTTTCGGACTTAGTAATAAATCGTAAACAATAGCTAAAAAAAATATTTTCTCAAAGAAAAATGTTTTTATATTATTTCCGAATAAAAATAACATATTGACAATATTTAATTCAATAAGCAGCCATTATAATTCATACCTTTTAATTTTTTATTGATTTTACATTGATAATGTATTCTTCATTCCAACGCTTTTTACCACCCGTCCATCTTTTAGTGTTTTCTCTTTTACAATAATAGTTAGATTACAGTTTAGTAGAAAAAGGGCAACGAATCAGTGAAAATTTGTGATCTTAAAAATACAAAATATTACGAAATTTCATAGCAATCGCGTAAAAGTTTTTTTTAAATATTACTATTAAACTAATGGTTAAAAGTTATAGATGTAAAAACAGACGATAGAAGGGAAAACACACTAACTATAATGATAATTGAGAAAATACCTAAAGATGTGAAAGTAATAAAAAAAATATCAAAGCTGCTTACTAGCTCTGAATAAAAAAAAAAGAAAGAAAATTATATAATAAATAAAGAACAAAATTATTTTTGTCTAATACATCAACTAAATTGATAAAATAGACTATGCTACTTAGAAAATAAAATAAAAACTCTATGACTCTGCCTCATAGTTTTAGTACCTCCTAAGTCCAAAACAAAACCTAATCTAAAAATAAATAAATAAAAATTAGCTTCTACCCTTTAACATCGAGAAAACTTTAAAATTTAAAAAAATATATATATTTATCTTAAAAAAAAAATGACAAGTTTCCAGAATATTTTTTCTTTCGTTTTTTAATATGAATACATAGCACTTAGACAAACTAGGGATCTGATGTGATGTTGAATACAAATATATTTTAGTTTCAAATATCAAATAACAAATTAGAATTAAATAAAAATATATAAGAAAAAATATATAAAATTGGAATATTTTTTTTTTACTCATTAATTGCTATTTACAACTGCATTTACATTAAAATACATTTAGTAAATTTGATGTAAGATCGAAATTGGTAGCACTTTAATTATCTTTCTACACTAGAAGGTCTCGAGGCCTTCTTTTCAGGCTCCTCGGAGAATTGTCAGAAATAGAAGAGGAAGCAAGGTTAGAAATTAGTGAGTTTTAGTAGTTAGGGAGCTTATAATGGAAGGATTGAAATCTGGTTTGTCCTCGATCGGTTACATATGGAACATTAAGGACTTTATGGATCAAAATTTGAAATAATAACTTTTCTTCGCTTTTTAAACACCTAAAATTAAATATAGTGAAACTATAAACTAATTAACCGTAAATAATATATTATATTGATAACGTTTTTCTTAAATGTTGTTTTTTTTTTAATAACGTTATTGAAATTTACAACTGTATATTACATAATACATTTAGTAAATATGGTCTTAGTTAGAATGGTGTGTTACAGGCGTGTAGAGCAACTACCCACTGGTAGAACTCTAATGACATTTTACATTAACTGATCTCGTGGCCATCTTCTTTTCAGGCGCCTCGGAGGATTGTCAGGAATGGAAGAGGATGCAAGGTTAGAAACTAGGGGGTTTGAGTGGTTAGGGAGTTTATAATGGAAGGAGTGATATCTGGTTCGGGCTAGATCGGTTACATAGGGAACATTAAGGTCTTTATGTATGATTTTTAAATGTTATTAATATGATGTTTCTTGAGGATCAGACTATTGTGGTATTCATCATCTTTAGTTTAACATGTTAAAGTGCGTTAAATGGAAAAAAGTGTTAAATGAAGAAATATTTCCTTTTTTTAGCAGGTTAAAACGATATGATATTTAACATGGTTGAGAGTCTGTTAATAGGTCTGCTAAATGGAGATTGAAGTCACGAAACAGACCAGTTGAGCTCCACACCATTTGAATAGGTTTGTTGCTCGTAGTTCATGTTTAGTTTGTATTATTATTGTTTTGGACGTTTTTAAAGCTCTAATAAATTAATGAATAAAAATAATGAAATTGTGAAAGGTTTTGGAAAAAAAAGGTTACAATTTTTCCCAGAAAATTTGCTAGGAGCTCATCTGCATGTTACATAACATGAACTTTAAATTGGGCTGGTCACAGTCATATACTCATAACATTTAGCATGCTAAAACTTTTTATTTTTAACACAACGTCATGAATACCTCTAATAAAAGAACTATATTTAGGTGACGTTTCGCGTTGTTTTTCTCTACGGTGAAAACAAATTTAAATATAACTTTGTTTTAATAATTACTAAACATTAAAATGTACATAATACTAATATAGATTAATAAATAGACACGTTACTTATAATTGCCTATTGCTGTATGTTCTACTTAGCTGTAATTCAAATTACAGGGTTTTTGCCAGAAATGTAAAAATAGATGTTAGATTTTTTTTCCCCATATTTTAACCATTTTTTCTAGTAGGAAGTCCATCTGTTTTTTAAGGTTTTTATTTTGTCTTTTTCTTTTTAGTGTTGTGAATTATGTCAAATGTTTTATGAGTAAATCGAATTTAAGGATGGTACATCTGTTTTTTTTTATTATGTATGATCTTAGGCTTATCAAATTTGAATATAATTCCTGTTTGTCTGAAGTGTGTGGTAGGGGCAGTTTGGTCAGGTTAGTTAAATTTTTTTTTATAAATTAATAAATATGAATAAAATTACATTAATATTTTAAATATATATATAAAGTATATAAGATGTCAATACACAAAAACTTTTTACCGAATTCCCGGGAGCTTACGGGGCTTAAGAACCCAGAGCATAGAGATAAGTGTATTGCGCTCTAGAGGAAGACTTTATCAGTAACGTTAGTTTATCGGTCGGTCTGGGATCAACGCCCTACGGTCTCTCTCAACTACCAACATATACAGCTACATCAGAAACCTATATATTTACTATTTATAATAATTATTATCATTTATTATACATTCTACTAATTATACTTCACTGCAAAGCTTAATGTCTTCTTGAAGATATATTGAGCTGAGACTTCATTAATCACGATGGAGCGAGACCTTATTTTATAGCACAGCGTTTAACATTAGAACTAAGAATAATATGTTTCGAATTAAATAATAAAAATAATAGCAGGTTGTGAAAGAATAATATTTAAAATTTCTTTATGAATTAAATTAATGTAATATAAATTAAAAAAAAATGTATTCATTGTAATTTATAATGTATACTAAAAAATATACATTACGCAAATTGAGAGTAGAATTGAATACAATATATAAAAATAATGTCTTAATTAACATATTACATTTTATATTATACAACTACACAATACTGGCATAGTTAAATACACTCTGTCAAAGGAATTTAAAATGCCCTATGGATTCCGAATCAATTTTATTTTTTTAAAAGGTTTTATTAAAAATTTTTATCAAATTTTATATACAAAAATAATTTATTCCTAATTTTTTTTTACTGTCAATATACATTCACCTAAATATTACTTTTAAACGGAACATCTGCCTATTAAAACAATAACGTTCTAAAGCTTAACGCTCAACTTTTCTTTTTTTTTTCTTAAAATATATAAGGAATAATATATTGATTCCAATGAACATTTATTCGGATTGAATATCTTCCGAGTTTTACACTAAATCTAATAGCACTCACTATGCAATAAAATGAAATACCAATTAAAACAAATATATATTTATTGAGATTGAAAATGTGAAATAAAAAATTATACTAAAAGTATAATGTCAGTATGTGGCAATATCTTAAAAATATTAATAAACTTCTAAGATGATTATAAGTATAACAAAATAAAATTGATATAAAGAACACATGTATGATTATATCGATTTCAGTCTGAAGAAGCAACATATATATTAAATTTTGTATGGATAATTTTCATTGTGATAGAAAAAGAAGCATTAAAGAGTTTTAGATTGTAAAGAATTTAATGGTTTTGTGACTTACCAATCGACTTAATGATGGAATGTTTTGAAAAGTTTAAAATCTCACTTTTTGTGATGAAAAAAAATTAATCCCCGAGTTACAAAGTTATATTAAGAATATGTTGGGAACGAATCGTGACAAAATGAACAAATAAATTTAAACCAAACAAAAAAAACCGTTTTAATCTTATTACTCTTTTATATTATTAACTTTTTTTAAGTTTAATAAACATTATAATAGAAAATATCACGAAACTATAAATAAATGAGATGCCTACAGCAATATTCAATATCTTACAAAGGTTTGGTAAATTATAGAATGTTTTATAAATTCAGTCTTTGGGATAGTTATAAAATAATTATTTGATTCAAATTTACATTTAACAGACCTAGTAACACGCTCTCAACCATGTTATGTGTTATATCGTTTTAACATGGTAAAATAAGGAAATATTTCTCCATTTAACTTTTTCTAGTTAGCCGTTTAACAGGCTTTAATATGTTAAACTAAAGATTATAAATACTCCTAAGAAATAAATTTGGAAATAAAATATATATAAAAAAAATATATTAAATTATGCGTTTAGAATCTTTATGTACGTTAACTTCAGCAGAATGAATGTTTTTTTTGTTGTTTTTTTTTCTACCAACCTGTTTTAGCGAGTGGAGAGGCTAAGAGATATAATTTAAGACCCACATAACATAAAATTTAAGGCTGGAGAGGTAATGATTGGGAACATACAATATGTCTATAACATACAATTCTCTGAAAAATAAAGATTTAATTTTTATTCCTGATTGAATAAGCTGTTAAATATTTAGATTGTCCTTGAGGAACGTTGGACTATTGATGGAATAATAAGTGTTCAAAAAAGAGGTTATATAAGGATATAATTTGATTTATTTAATAAATGAAATAATTATTTTAGAATTAATAAATTCAACTCTTCACAGTGTGGAAGAGGAAGTTTACGTATTTTTCGAATTAATTATGAAAAATTCGAATAATAAACTGCTTATAAACGGTTCATACACCACCATTCCAGGTCGTAAAGAAATTAGAGGATGGCGAATGGTAATAAATTAATAACGTCTAAATAAATATAACCTTTGATGTATAAAAAATTAAATATTATAAATAAAATTTTTAATAATAATAAAAAAGAAAGAAAGAGTTATGAGAACAACCAAGGCTGCATAGTGAAAGAGTGAGTCAGTTGAAGTAGTCATCACTCACACTCACATAATGACTGGTCGTCTCCACTCGCTTCCTACCGTCTCCCGTCTTCAATACAATCTATCTTCATACATGTATTTTTAAATAAATTCCTATATGCATATTTTGAAATATATATATAGCTACTTTGCTTAAATATTGGTACATCTGACAAAGACGGACTGGGGTCATTCTAGCCTGAGATCCTCCTACAGACAGCTATATAATATGGTTGCCACAAATTAACTACAACCTAAGATACAAAATACTACAATAAGGAACACGTTAAATTAAAAATTAAAAAAAAAAATTGTTAGATGTACCTCTACATAAGCAAAGCAGGGATATGTGTATTACAGTATTATCAGTAATAAAAATAAGAGGTAATACTATACGAATATAAAATTTATTGAGAAATTTGGAATCAATAAAAAAGAAAGGTGCTAAGGGTGAAAAAAACTTGCCTCAAAATAACCATGAATACCACCTTGTATGTCTAAAACCAGATTGTTGTTTATGTTGAGCCCATAAGGCCTTATCAATCTCAATTCTACAGGAGCGCAGGTTCGATTCAAACCTGATCAGTCAGGGTTGATTTTTATTTCATGGTGGTCCTTGTAATGAAAAATCCACCTTCCCACTCTGATTAGAATAGACATGCCTAATGGTCAGATAGAAAAAAATTTAGATATAGTGTTCAAGAAATTACACCACGATGATAGTACACAGCCACTTAAAGAATTGTCTAAATCACTGCAATGTTGTAAAATGATAAATGTCATAATGACCAGCATTTACTGTCGCAATAGGTCTGGTGTTATAATATAGTACATGTAGAGGAAGTAAAACTACTGTCATATTAGCTGCCACACGTAAATGCTAACTAATAACTATCGTTTCTTATCAACTGTAATGGCGATTAGTTGGTAAGATACTGTTCCTATGGACGTAGTTATTTATTAATGTAAGTACTTGAAATTGAATCGATTCAAATTGTTTGATAATATTAAGAGCGATGTTGGGGCAACATTAGTGACTACTTTTCCAACTTTTCAAGGAATAAGCGAGATTATTCTTATTATATATAGCTTAATAACAGGATAAGCGAGCTTACTGTTACCGTGTGTACAGAACAATGTTGTACTTCCTCACTTTCGTGATAGTTTTACAGTAACTCTATAGAATTTATATTGCACAAATACCTATTTTAATCCGCTGGAAACAGGACCTCTAATCTCAAAATAGAACGCAAACTACTAATTTATAAGACTATCATCAGACCTATCTGGAACTAAGAACATGAACTTTGGGGAACAGCTAAACCTTCGAACATCAAACGTATCCAATCATTTTAATTCAAAATCCTTAGAACCATAGTCAATGCACCCTATTATGTTTCCAACAGAACACTACAGCATGACCTTCATATCCCTTTTGTTCTTGACCTCATATATAACCCTTTCAAATCATCCTAATCCTTACAATCGACCTCTAAAGTCGAAACGGCAGTGGCCAAGAGACATTTTGTAAAATAAAATCGACAATTGGAGTTCTGACAACGGACAAATGCTCCGTTCATGTAGAGTGATTGGGGCTTTAGCTCACTTACTCGGCCTCCACTGGCTCATTACGATTGAAGCGATACGAGGGCTGCGCTGGGATCTGAAGGGCCCTACTCTACCTCTCCTACGATGGTGATAGAGTGGGCTCGGGAATCTTAGGTCGGGATTGTAAAGATTATATATAATTTATATTACATTGTTTGATAATGATTATTTTTCTGTTTGTATCGTATAGAGATTTTATTTTATTTTAACTTTATTTATTTTTTCTCGTTTTAATTTTTGGTATGAATTTACCCTATTATCACAATTACTCATCACCCAAGTTTGTAGATAGATTGTAATACTTATCTATATATTATCTTAGGTATATATATTTTTATAATATAATATGACAGCAGAACATATAGTATACAAATAAACAAATACTTATTATAATAAATAGTAGGAAAAAATATAATAAAAAAATTGTTTAGCGGAAGTGCTATTAACTTAAGTACAATAAAAATGGATAAAAACAAAAAAGATTCCTCTGAGGAAATTGACGAATATTTGCAGTAAGGAAATTAAAATATAGATCCAACGTGACAGGCCAAGCAATTTATATTGCGACCCCTTAAAACTCTTGGCGTCTGTTTACAACACATAACAGGCATATAATATTAGAAAAACATAAACATACAACTAGTAAGGAAATAATAGCCTGACAGTTTTTTTTTATTTAGTGTACTTCGACGGTAAATTATTTTAATTCCCATTAAATCACCTCTTAACTCCACAACGTTTTCATAATCGGCAATTCAATAAAAAAGAATTGAAGATAGCCGAGAAAATGGGGGTTTCGTGTTTCTCATCTAACTGTATACAGAACACCGTATCCAATGGAATCTCATTGATTTTTCTTTTTCAACGAAATGATGTTTTTTCTTAACATTTTTGTTAGTAGTGATATCTGGCGGTGTAATGGACCGATATACAACCCTGGGAGGCTGAAAAATGTCGACATATTTAACAATTTTCTCGAATGGTTACATAACAAAAACATGCTGTATTGTGGGAATAAGGTAGCGCATGAGTAATGTCTGGGTTAGAAACGAATAATCTATATTTATAATATCATAAAAAATGTATATTATATTAAAATTTAATAAATTGAATAATTAATTTAATTAATCAGTAACGAGTCTGCTTGAAGTTAATAAACGAAAACAAGCACTTGTATATTTTCTAAGACACACACTACTGCGAAATTATTTACAAGGTTACTTTTCCTTATCAACCAATCGATTCACTTCTAACTCATAATAACAAAACTCGGAGTCACCTTCGACCAACACCTCTCCTGGAATAACCATATTTCCCAGATCATCCACAAATCCATAACTGTACTTAATTCCTAAGATTCCGTAATTCCATTCCTCAGAACACCCGTCAACTCCTAGAATCCTTTCTTGTTTTCCCCCACTTCGACTACGGTTCCTTGGTCCTAGGAGGGCTATCTGCAGGTCTAGACAGTTGAGAAAAAAGAGAAGAGAAGGTATACCGAGTTGAACTGGCTCTAACAAACCACCCGAAGGCAGTACCTCCTTGGTGTTTTCCTATTCTAAGTTTTTTTTTAAATTAAAAAACCGACCTATATCCTTGATCTCTTAACTCTCCGATCATCCATCCATTCATTAAACACAAGACCTCGACCAATCGATTTATATATGCCCTACCATAGAACCGCCTCCTTTAGCAAATCCTTCGACATACATAGAACCTCCTTCTAGAATGCTCTCCCTGTCTCCATTTGTCAATCTTTATCCATCCTTTCCTTTAAAAAACACCTGCTTCTTCACCTCTTACATAACCAAACCTCAGCCTCATCCTGAGCTATGTATATAGCCATTATTGATTACTATTATAAATTATAATTTAACCTAAGGTTTTTTTGTTATTTCAACGTGAATACTGAAGCTTTTAAATGTCTGCCAGACAATTAACCTTAATTTGGGGACAATGTATTTATTCTTAGGGGACATTTGTCCCAGAATAAAATTATTTTTTCATCACATTTCAAAAAAATATAATATATATTTTTTGTTTCGTTGCAATTTAAAAGTTGTAAATTATTCAATATCAGTAATTCTTGAAAATTTGTTTCTCTGGAACTTAAAAAGATTAACAACATTGCGGGACTATATGGTTATTTAATATACCTGGTCATTTAAAGGAATACAGAATAATCTTCCACAGATCTTTACAAAACCTTGTCAATATTTTTATTCTATGTAACCAACCCAATATCTTTGAAATTAATACGTATATAGGTTCTAAGAAGAAATAGTATAATGAAGGAAGTGAGCTAGCCATAAAGATGGGGAAGAGTACGGACCAACCACTGGCTGCCTTCTGTTGTAGTTTAGATTACAATGGAAGACATTCTTTTTAATATCAATTGGGGTTTTCGTGATCTTTAGTTTAACATGCTAAAGCGTGTTGAATGGAAAAAAGTGTTAAATGGAGAAAATTTCCTTCTTTTACCATAAAACCTTCCTTCTTTATAACTCATAACATAGTTGAGAGTCTGTTACTAGGTGTGTTAAATGGAGAATGACGTTACGCAACAGACCGGCTGGGCTCATCATCATTTTGTTTATTGTGTTAGGTTACTTGCTCGTAGTTTTTTTTTATTATTATTGTTTTGGATGATTTTATAACTAATAAAGCAATGGATGAAAATAATAATAATGTAATGACACTTGTTAATTAGCCCATCTATATTCTGTTCCTCACAAGTTAGAAGATCAACAAGGTATAATAGTAGCCAAACTTTCACTTTTCACTTAATTTAGGCATGTTGTAATAAATTACTTTAATCAGAAATAAAAAGTAAACAACAATATGAAGTTTAGGAAAGAAAGGTTATAAAACAAGTTGCTCAGAAAATCCGCTAGGCATTTACCATTTAACGTGACTTTAAATAAGGTTGTTCAAAATCCTATACTTAACATCTTAAAACATTTTACATTTAACACGAATTCATAATACCCCTAATGTAAACCTAGCCTTCATAAGGCTTTTGGGCTTCACTTTTGCATTGAAGTGGAATAGGGCTAGGCAACCCTTCTGGTACATTCTAAGTAATCAAAATATATGTCCACACATCTAATATTCCATACCAACATAAATATATATAATTCTGACGTTATTCAATATCTATATTAATACCGATATCATAAATAAACATCATATCCTTAATTAAAAAAAATATATCTCAACTAATAATAATATTGTGTTTTTACATACTTAGATTTCACTTTTTGGAGGATTTGTGATAAAGCTAAAATTTTTTTTTCAGAAAATGTACTGCAGGTTACTACGTGTACTACAGTTTTTCCCATTAGAAAAAATCCCCTTATTACGTTATACATTCACACACAAAAATAATTATATTAAAAAAAAAAAGGATAATAAAAAATATAGGTTATATAATCTTGCTCACAGGATGTTTACGGAAAAGGAATAATTAATATATTAAAGGAAAAACCACAGACATTTCTCATTCGGCACAACTGATTCTTAGTTCTTAGCAGTGAATGAATAACATCTTTACTTAGAAACAGTGATACACCGAGCGCTCATTTCATTGATAATTTCAAGTAGTTGTAATATTAACAAATAAATTATTGTTTAAATTACGATGAGACATCTAAATAATGTAAAATTCACTAATATTTTGTTTTATTATTGATAATTGACCTTCAATTTTAATTTAAGAACTACATAGATGCATTGTAAAATATAAGTAAATACTTGATTAATATAAATAATTTAATTTCTATCCATTTTAGTCTCAACACATTTTATTTTTCTTATAAGTCCGACGTTTCGGCCAATCAGGCCATCCGGACAATCTACTTAATACAATTTTGGAATTATATGATCTAAAAACTCTAACTCCATGCAGGCTATTCTGCCCAGGTCAAAAAAACAATTTCTAATTAGTCAATATTCACATTAAAACCAAAATTAAAATCATTTATCACAGTCACTATTTGTTAAAACTTTATCACATTGTTGGATTGTTGTGATGAAGTTATTTATATTTATAGTTATTAAAATAAAATGTGTTGAGACTGAAATGGATAGAAATTAAATTATTTATATTAAAAAAATTTACCAGTCTCAAGAAAGTGATTAAGGTTATAAATTAGATATTTTATGTTATTTTATTTATTTAAAGTAATTTTATCGGACTTGTCACATTAAAATTTCTCTCCATTTTTAAAGGTTTTAGTTACCACTACAACCCTTATTAATGAGTTAAGGGTTTGATTTTTTTAATGTTATATAAATTGTTGACAGAGAATTGCCTTTTGAAAAATTAACTTCTATCTCTCCTCTCGCCATTTTTTAAAATATAAATAAAACAAATCACGGACACTTATACTTCTACATTAAGTTCGGCGCCAAAATTCCTTGTTATGTATTGCTAAACATGTATTTATGTATTAAACAAAATAGTTCACTATTATACTAAAGCCATCTATGTATCGCCAATATGATTTGGATCACTAATTCCTACAAATAGCTTTCCAAAACAGGATACAAAGGTAAATGTAAACTTAATTCTATTAAGTACTAACAAGCTGTATGAATTTATCAATAGGCTTTTAGGTCAAAGAAGAGAAAGGAAATTTAATAACCCTTTGCAAAGTGCATGTTCAAACAGTAAACAATCAATTTTACATCAGGTAGGACTAACCTCCTTTCAATACAGAATTTAAACCATTCAATATAATTATTAAAAATTTTACTCGAGCTGAAGAGTCCATAAAAAAACAAAACATTACTTTTAGCTAGGATAAAGCTGTTCATTTGTTTTTTTGGATTTAACTCACTTCTGTACTCCAGTTAGGTGGGAAGACCCCGAGATTTAGTGTGTCCCAGGAAATAAAATCAATGCCCCAAAGGATTTGAACCAGC
Organism: Halyomorpha halys; assembly: GCF_000696795.3. Taxonomy (NCBI): domain Eukaryota; kingdom Metazoa; phylum Arthropoda; class Insecta; order Hemiptera; family Pentatomidae; genus Halyomorpha; species Halyomorpha halys. The sequence goes on from NW_027106991.1 coordinate 181,823, forward strand.
GCATCGTTTTACTAAAAAATTCTTTGATGCTGACCTCCGATACGTTCGACAAATACAGTCTCGATCTCCGTTTTTGTAGTTTTGTGATTTTTTTTTTCACCAGAAACGTGTACAAATTGACTTGAGGAAAAGTAAAAAAAAAGTGCTTTTGAGCATATTGTCAGAGAAAAGCATGGATAGATCATTATATAACAAAATATGTTGCATACAGTTAGTATTTCCTATGAACTTTAAGTTAGTAAGACAGCTATATTATAAGATAAATCAAGTTTGATAATCCTTAGCAGTTCCAAAAATGCATTTAAAATATATTCCATGAAGGAATTAACTCTAATATTTGTTTACCTAAAACAATAAATAAATATTAAGTAAGTATTACTCAAAATATATTTAAAATACATAATCAATATTTGGCGAATTTAGGGTCAAACCAGCAGTCATTTTCATTACAAAATCGTAAGCCAATCGAAACATCATAGGTTGTGAAAAATATAATATAACAAACAAATTCCGACACAAATAAACGCAAAACTATTTATTTATCAAATTAATTTACCACTGAAGAATACGTGAAAACTGACAGTGAAAAAAATAAATTATAAAACTTATATGTTACAAAAAAAAAATAGGAATCATATAAATACAACAGAGAAATAAAAATGCTGATAATAATTAATTAGAGGCCAATCCATTCTAAACATCTTTGCTCACGCAAGCTGGTGTGGTTATAACTTTACTTTCCCTTCTCGTCACAAATATTCAAAATAAACAATATACAACAATATAGTGTGAAAAGCACTTTTTTGATCAAGTTCATCCCCTTGATCACCCATCTACGTAGGAAACTCAACGTAATAAAAAATAAATAGCACCAATACTTTCCCTCAAAAATAAAGATAGGAAAGTTGTATATTCATGAAGGAAACGGAAGAAAAAATTTGAAAAAGTTTTTAGCTAATTATAAAAGTTTAAAAGTTACAGAATTCAATTTCAGTGTGGCATAAGATATGCTTTAATTACTTTATATGAAGGAAGAACATAGACTAAGATATACTATTTTCAACTTTTATATTTACAAACTGATACACTAGGTCTCATAGAGTGTGGCAACAACTCGACTTATCTTCTATACTCTAGAGTCAGAATGTGAATGGTTCTCTCTAACATACTGGTATATTTATTTGGAAATATTTGTAGGGGGAATGATAGAAATTTGCAGGAAGTGATTAATAGAGAGTTGTTGGTTCCACACTATTCTAAAATACTCTCAGTTTCAAGGAAATAGGAATAGATAGAACCTAGACTTGTGCGATAGTTTCCCATGCTGCATATTATAGGGCACGAGGCGTGAACAATATTTAGACGGTGTAAACCAGGGTTTTTGTATTAATGTAGCTCTGGAAGGTTTTAAAAACAATAGGGAAATTCTCTTCAAGTCATTTCTCAGACAGGTGTGCATATGGGTATCGTTTGTAAAGAAACAAAATACGGGTGGCGTCCCAACCATAAATGCTTCTTTGTAATGTAATGTTTAAACTATTAATTTATCTACATTAATAAAATCATGGCAATAAGTTACTATACAATATCTTGGGAAATGGTCCGGTGTTGCGGTCAAAAAAGGTTACTCAAATAAAAAAGGAATTATTGATATAAAACCAATGTTTCGATCTACCTTACATATCTTCTTCAAGGCTGAATGAATAAGATAAATGAAAAAAAAGTCCTATTGTTTTATGATACTTACTTTTTTTTTAAACTTATTGTAAGACAGAGTAGTATTATAAGATATCAAAGAAAATATTAAAAAAATATATAAATTAAAAAAAAGTTGAAAAAAATACAATAAAATTAAGACATAGCAATAAATAATCAAATTAAAAATGCCAGGTATATTATTTTAATTTTATAATTCATTGCTGAAATTGTTATTTATATTTGTACTTTATTTGTTTCAACTTTTAATTTACATCATTGAAATAGTTGTTGACGCTGGATATTATATTTATATGGGAGGGGGGAATGGTTAGATACGCGTTTAGTGAAGAACACAAGCAATACTTATTCGAGTATTCGAGTAGCCTTAACGTTTCGGCCACAATTTTAGGCCATCATCTGGGTGACTATTGCAAGAGACTATGTGCATAAATAAAAGGGCCATTTTTATTTTTTTTTTCTTATGCCTGATTCCAGGAACTGGATAAAAGAGCGGTAATATTTCCTCTTCTTATGCTGGAGAAGAAGAGGTACTTGAGTTGCTGGGGCAGCTTTATGGTCACCTTTAGAAGCACTTGAGCTAATGACTGCAAGCTCGCTCTGTCCGGTTAGTTCTTACTTATTTATATACTTTTTAAGTGTCTAATAAACTTTTATTACGGAGATTATCGAGGTAGATCCACTAACATCTCTTATCCACACAACGTACATTTATAACGATTTCAAAAGATTTTTTTTTTTTAACAACCAGTAAAACAGGAAAAAAGGACTGCTGTTAGGGCCGATTGGTAGCGTATCGAAAAAAAAAACATAAAACATAAAAAAAATTAGAATTCCAGTACGAAAATACACATTTCCATGTCTCCTAATCCAAATAACCAAGTTTTAGTTAAGGGAAATAAAAAATGGCTGCTGTTTCAAAATGTTAAAAACATAATGTTTTCTATCCATATCGTTTAAACTATCAACAAGAATAGAAAATATGATTCCTAACAGAGGTGTTTACTTTATATATAATCTCTTCACTTTCTTGAGACTGGTATTTATTGTATAAATAAATCAATTGGTATCCACGTTGTCTCGACACTCTTTGTCATCAACAGTCCAACGTTTCGGCCATCCTCAAAGACAATCTTAAATATAATTTTACACCTCACATCAAATTATTTAAAAACGTTTTGCAGGCTATTCTGCCACAATATCTGTCACAATTTCATTAATTTTTAAAACTTTTAATTTTAGATCAACTTAACACTATTAATTAAAGGTTAAAACCTAACCAGGACTGCATTAATCTTTAACTTCTCATCCAGGTATTTTTAATAGTGTTACCTGGGAAGCCAGGGAAACTATCTAGTTTTTAATTTATTCATTCAATTCTGAAAAGTAATGTTTTTTCTGACAAACTAATATTCTACACCAAAAACCTATTAAATTTATTTTAAAATTTTAATTTTCTCCTTTTAATTAGGTGTAATAAATCAACATTTTCAAAAAAATTAAACTTATCTGCATAATACTCCCATAATAGTTGTTAAGTAATAACCTTCAAAAAGTGGATCCACTGACTGCTGATAAAAAAAAGAAGATATAAATAAATAAATAAAAAAAAGGATTTTTCATATTATTTTCTAATATTTATTTTAGGTTGAAACGGCATTGGCCAAGAGACTTATTAAAATAAAAATGGACAATTGGAGTTCTGGCAATGGTCAGATTCTCCACTCATGTTGAGTGTTTGCGGCTTTAGCGCACATGCTCAGCCTCCACTGGCTCATTACCAGTGATGCGGCGAGAGGGATGCGCTGGGATCTCTTGAGCTCTGCTCTACCCCTCACACGTGGGGGATAGAGTGGGCTCAGGGATCCTCAGGTCGATTGTGTAAATATTGTATATATTATTTTATCATTATGTTATTTTATTTATTTATTTTTTATACAGATAGTTTGATGATGTTCATCTTGTCTATTCTTTTGTTTGTATATATTTTAAAAGAGTTTTTTTTATTATTATTTTTTATTCTTTTATTTTAGTATGTATGAGATCATTCATCACTATTACCTATTATGTGTGGCAGATTGTAATATCTATCGATAAATAAATATATCAATCTAACAAAAAAAATATTTATTTTATTTATACACTTTTGTGTTCAAATAAAAGTGAAAATATTGCAACCAATTCATATAAATAATATTCCTATCAAAAATTTACAGCTTACAAAAAATTATTTTCAAACCTGAAATTCGGATTCAGCAATCCCAAAAACATGTAGAATATTTCAGAAAAAAATATGATTTTTTCCCCCTGAAAACGCCCTATTTGATCTTTAATAACTTGACTATCTTCATACCATAATAATGGCGACCAAGATTTATAGAAAATAAAACGTAATGTGCGCATTTTGTAGAAAGATTTGTCTATTTTAATTTTATATAGAATTTTCATTTCTGAAAAATCCTTAGCTGTCCAGTTATAAACGAAAACTCTTAAGGGTGTATACCCTTATCTTTAAACTGGTTACTTTTAATAGTGGAAAAACATGGCGGTTGAGCATGATTTTGAACGAATTACCTCATGTACAACATTTGTTTATGAAGCAGTACTTTCTTACAAAGTACTGAATACTTAAAACTTCATGGTTTCTATCAGTGGAGGTTTTTTTTTTAATTACTGAGTCTTGAAAACTTCAGATGTTTGCTGTTTTCTATTAAAATTTAACCCACGCAATCTGTGAAAGTTGTGTACTTGGATTTAGACATATTAGGAAAAAGAGGAGAAACAATGTTTGCTAAACTAATGCTTTCTTGGAAAATTATTTGAGACAACTCTTGCTCATTGCTCTTTGAAGAGAGATTTCAAAAGCATTGTTTTCACTTCCCTTCAATAAGGATGTTCCTCAGAGAGAGTATTCCTTAAAACAAATGTTTTCGTAATGTTATAAAACTTTATTCATTGTTTGAAAGTTTGTATAATCATTATTGATTCTTGCTCCCTTTGATTTAACTCAACAACTCACATAGCTATTGTTCTGAGTTAGCTAAGTGTCACCAAGAGCAGATTGACAGATTAATATATCATGTGAGGTGGGCGACATCCAAAGACGTTTAAAAGATTTACGATCGCCGTAATCTAACTGATAAAGATATATTAACGTCGACCTGAATATTTTCTGTTTTAATTTTTAGAATTATACCAGTCTAATCAATCTTGGAGGAATAATAATATGTAAATCTACAAGAAAATATTTAAAGAACTTAAAAACAGAATACTTCTTACATTAAAAACGTTTGGTTGTCCATAAGATGACCATTCGTCCTCCTTACAGATGTAAAACTGTAGAACAGCGATATATGACCAAAAACAACAATACACTAATTATGCCAACATCTCTTTTAATTGGAGGAAGATAGTCCGGGTGGGGGTCAATAAAGGTATCAAAATAGTAAAAAGAAAACTATTTATTGTTAACTAACGTTTCGTCCCACTTTGCAAGGCTTCGTCATTTTGATACCTTTATTGAACACCACCCGGAGAATCTTTCCCCCAATCTACTTCTTGTTCCAATTACTTTTAATTATTTCATTGAGTAAATATATTCCACATGACAGTTCTTGAAAACTACTACTCCTACAAAAATAAACGTCAGGAAATATATTTATAGCATATTAAACTAGCTTTAGGTTTAGTGCTAATAGACATCTGTACGTCTCATGGTTCATGAAATCAAATTTTATCACAATACATTCACTAACTACTGATTTTTCAGCATATATTTCATGAAATCTTGCTCTTTACAAAACTCTATTTCGGGAACTATCAAAAATCCTAATTTTTCGTTGTTTTTTTATTTTGAAAAAAGGTTGGTTTTTGAAAAACAGTATCTTGGGGGATTTAAAGTAAAAAGGAGTTATTAGGGCTCTAATTTTACTCTTAATTAAAAAACATGTTGCTCTTTTTTTATTCCATATATGTAGCTACAAAGAAAATCGTTTGTCGGCGGACGGGCGTCACCAAAGCAACCTCGCAACTGCAGTTCGAATCTGCAGAGAGTCAATTTTTAATTCGTGGTGACCCCTTGGAATGAAAATTTAACACTCTTAATCATTAAAAAATCAAAGCTTATTGATATAGGTATATTATATTGATAACGGGTTGAAAAAATACCGAATATTTTGGGTTTTCTAATATAAAATAAACTTCCCCTGGCGAGTACCTGAAACAGTTCAGTACCTTTTTTTTTAAATAAATTTACTATTCATATGTACATTATAGTATTGGTAAAAATTCAATCATTTTCTATGAAAAGATTGCGAGAAATTTTCGTTTGAAAATAATTTAATTTTTTCAGTGACTCATTCGGGCGCCATTTTTATTCGAGCAGTTTAGTCAGATTTACAAACCAGATTTTTTCTTAATTTTTTTTCGTCATATCTGTTTTTCCATTATATAATTAACTATTAGTCACAAACTATCCTCTTTTGCTTCTTCAAATATTGAAATTGATTTTAGAAATAAATAAGTATATAAACCCTTACAGCTTACGTCTCTCAATTTTAGCCCCCTTTTTCTCACAATTTTCAATCAGTATCTTTCAGCTCACATTAAGGGCTCATGGATTGTACCCCTGCACACGTTTATTTTAAAGCTCATATTCCAGAATGTAATTATATTAATAAATGAAACATGTGTAAATTAAATCATGTTTTTTTTTTCTGTCTTTTCTCGTAGTCTTCATTGTGTAGACTATAATTTCTGTTGTATTTAATAAAAAATATATTCTATTCCTGAAAATCGGAATTGAAATCTTATATTATACCTCATCTTTCTATATACAAGACTCCTTAAGAATATAAAATATTAGATACACCAGCCACAATGCTTGTTATACATCATTAAGCTTATTTCGAACCCAGTCCAATTAAGGGTGACCTTGAGGTCAGTGGACCACTTGCCCAAAACAAGTTGCGCTACACTTTCGCCACTCTCTCTTCCACCCGCTTCTTCCCACGTATTTTTTTTCACTTTGTTCTCGTTTAGCAGCTTCATCTGTACAGTTATCCTTTCAATTCTATTATCCGGGGGACTTCTTGAAGCAGGATGAAGGCACTCTTTGTCTTGGAATTGGAGGACAGGTCGACCTAGAAAGCATTTCTGTACTCAATAACACTCGATAATTCTTCAGAAAGAGCCAAGCGATGAAAAGAATTATTATTGCTTAAATACACTAATCTGTAGTGGGTTACGATACTCCTGAAGTTGACAAGAGACATTTTCATAATTTGGAGAAAATTCAGACATAATGGTAATGATAAATTCCAGTTATGTTTAAATTGGTATAAAACTTATATTATGGTTTTAAGGATATATGTTTTATTTATTTAGAAGTAGTGCTGAACAAATGTATGAGTTCGCAACAGTACACTGCGTACTAATACAATCTTGGGCAACTGCCATAATGTAAACCAATATGACATTTGATTCATTGTGCGAAATAAACTTAAATTAACTTCATCTAGTCAAAATTATAAATTAGGAAAAAAAATTGTAAATAATCAAATTACAAAAACTATATTATCAAACATGAAATTACTTCATTTCGTGAAATAATCATTAAAAAATAAGATTTTAGAATAAATTATTTCAAAATTAGTAGGTTTAGGTTGTTGAAAGAATTATTTTTAGAATATTATCCTTCTTAACCTGCAACTACGCATACCATTCATCAATTAAAGAATATTCCCAATACAAACCTTTGAGTTCGAGAAATCTGCGCCCTTCAATACCGGGGGTTCTGAACGATATTACAGAATTTCTTTAAAAATGTTTATTTTTTTTTTTTAATAAAAAAACTGATATCATCAAAGAAAAGCTTTTTCGATTAGCTATCGCCTATAGTTTTATAAGAAAATCTATCGTCCGAAAATTGGTTTACTAAAATCTGTGACATTCACCTACACCTCATTGACTTGGAATTTGAAAGTCTTAGTCTTTCAGTAGGTGAAAATCTTTCACGAGACAAAGTGTGACTAAAAGTTAACAACAAAAGAGTGTTTTTTTATTAAGTAGAGACGTTTGATCCAGTTTGGCATTCGGGGGTTGATATAAAGGATTCTTTAATTCTTACTCCCTACATACTTTCTCATTATCTGTTCCTGTATCACTGACAGATTATTCAACGTACTTATTCCTTCCTTCATTTCTCAGCCTGCTGGTGTACCTCGGGGTAGTATCCCTGGTCCTCTCCACTACACAGTTTATACGGGACATCATAACACCGTCGTAAAATCACGTTTACTCTTCGTCGTAAACTTATAACTTCCTACCTTGCAGTATAATACTATAATAATAATAGTCTACTTATTCCTTGATGAGATTCGCTACCTAGAAATTCATCTTGACAAATGGCTTGAAATCCATATACAAGACTGAAAACTAATCGTCGATTCTGACTACTAGACACTTACTAGACAAAAAATACATGTACATAACCATAATAAGGTTAATTTGGAGTTGAGCTTCGTGGCTTTAATAAATCATCGAATTCCTCTTTTATTCAGTCATTTCAATCCAAAATTCTTCCTAAATTCCTTAGTGCTCCTAACTTTATCACAAATAATGTCAAAGTTCACATCTCCTATAATCTCTACCTATTAATTTCTAACCTTGCTTTTTTTCAATACCAGATAATTTCGCTGGGGATCTAAGAAGTTGGCTTCGAGATCTTCTACTCTAGAAATGTTAATGGAACACTTCACAACACTATATGTAATATAATTCACATCGCATTTACCAGTTGTATATTATTTAGTTGTAAATATTAATAAATAAATTATTAAAAAAATATTAAATTAAAAAAAATTACATACTTAGGTTGACATGTCTAACATATTATGAAAATATAAGAACCGGTTTCAGTTTTCGTTTCTATTCAAAATATATGTATATATATTTAAATAAGGATTTTGTTATTTTAAGCAAATTAAAAGCCAATAATAAGTGTGGAAAAATTTATAATTGACTATTTTCAATGTTATATCTTGCTGCTTATGGAATAATTCCTTTGCTACTGCTAATGGGAAGGAAATAAGGAAGTAGAGCTGTTAGACCGCGGGGTAAAACCATTTTATTTCCCAATAATTACTAATGCAAATCTCCTTTGAGACACCGGAGATGAATTCTACGAAGCAATTTATTAGTCGCTTTAATCTCTTCTGAAGATCCTCAATCTCAGGAAAGTTCATGGTAGTGGTGCAACCGTGATTAAGAAGTAACTTTACATTTTAATATACTCCATATTTCTTCAAGACTATGAGCATAGAGATTTCTAACGGAGTTAGTTATAAAAGCTTTTCAGAATGATTAATGCTAAATTAAAAGATAGATTGGATACTGAAGAGGATGACGTAGTTGTTCCTGCATTGTGCCGCAAGATATTGTTTTCTGAATAGATATCCTGCTGCATGTGGTGTACTTCGGTTATTAGATTGAAAGGATAGTCTAATTTGGCAACGCGCTAATCTAGACAACCCAGAGGTTGTCAGATCGAGTCCTGTCCCACCCGGGCTTTTTTTTCAAACATAAAATAATACAAAATTCACTCACAACCTCCCCCCGGGCATTTGTGAGGCCTTTTAGCCAATGGGTGGCACTCACAAAAAATAAGCGTGAGAGAGTTGAACCCTCCCTACAAAAAAACCTCCACGGTCTGTCGCCCATATAATAATAATAATAATAATTATAATACTTGTTTACTGGTATATTACTTTCGAATACTCACATCTTAAAATATTTTACCTTGTTTGCTGTGGTACAGAATATTTCAACTGCGAGTGTTTCGCAAGGCGGCATGTTTGGTCCTCTCTTTAGCATTTTCTTATTCCTGTTTATCCAAATTCTTTCCTCAGTACATTCGCTGATGATGCCGCTAACCTACTATAGTCTAATTAAGCTCCTGAAACCAACGATCTTTAACCTCCGAGCAGATACTGTTCCCCTGTTCCTTAAAAATCCGTATCACTTCCCTTTCCAGATAGCCCTTATCTTCGCTTCCAAGAAGTCATAATATAATATTAGGATCTACATCCTAGACTTAAACGGCAAAAATATGACTACCATTTAGATCAATTATACAGACAGTTAATAAAATTTGAAGTTTCCGGTTAACATTTTACAACTAATCTATAAGATAATATTTAACACAGGAACTTGAACTATTAGGGACAGCTAAATTTTCTAAAATCAATTAGACTCATCATTTTACTTTAAATTCCTTCAAACAATAATCAGTCCTTCCAACTATTTTATCATAAATACCCTAAGTCATAATGTTAATATCCCACTTGTTTTAGAAATTATTTGATCGCCCATCCCTTAAATGCTCCCCGGAGGTTTAAACAACATTTGCCTAGAGGCCTAATGTAAATAAATATATTAGAGTTCTGGGAATGGTGATGATTCTCTATTACTGTTAAGCATTATTTCAAAAAATTAAACAAAAACTAGCCCAAGCTTCGAAAATGATGAATCTAGTGAACTGACGTACGTACCAAATGGTGTACATGTTTCAGATATGATGTGTATAGGTTTTAAAGGAGTTGATATTATGAATCTTTAATAAAAGATTTGGTTCATTCATCACTCCCGGATAGGTGCAACTCAACGACGACGCTGGAATGTTGGGTTGTCGTTGGGGGTAAATATAAACGTATATGTAAGGGTAATGATATCAAATTCTATCTGGTTTGCAAATAATTTAATTTTTTTAATAGTTCAGGGCGCCATTTTGTATTCTAGCAGCTTTGTCGGATTTACTTATCCACTAAATCGTTATTTTCTTACATAAATTCGAGGGTAGGGGTTTCATTTTTTTAATCCTCCCATATTCTCTTACTTCGTGAAAGATTAAAGACACCGCTGACTGGACAACCGCCTGGAATTACCTATCGTGGCATCCAATCCAGAACCTGGCTCCTGGAAGGGCAGCTCAGCGCTGGAATGTCGGTTTGTCTTTGGGGTAGATTTAATGTATATGTAGGGGTAATGATGTCAAATTCTATCTTGTTTATTTTGAATTTGATGCAAATAAGTACCAGCCCTCTCATTTGGAATCGCTATAAGATCACTGAGTTTTTAAAGTACAATTCTGATTATTTTTGGTAGTTTTAATACTGCTTTAGGACGCTGGGTCATATTACAACTAAAAGGATTGGATGGAGAAAGGAAATTAAATCTGGTATCTCGTTGGTTATTGTAAGACTCGGCAGCTAATAAAGCGTAATTAATTTATTGCAGCTTGAGGTTTGAAGAAGAGATTTAATTTTCTCGGGAAACGTGTAAACGTGACTGGAATCATAGGGTCAAGGTCTTTCCTGGACATACCTTCTCATCCCGGCACCAAACCTTCCACTTTCCGAGATTTCTTCCTTCTTTAGAAGAAGTTTAAAAATCAAGATGTAAAAAAAAAAAGCACATTTACTTGATATTTAAATCACAAACAATTTTTTTTTTTTAATTGGCACATAATTAAATAGTATACTTTTATTAATATTTAAAGATTTAAATTTGTACCAAAACTACCGATGAACGGTCAGCGGTCCAGCACTCAGTAAGTACTTTTATTAGACCAACGGTTGTGCAAGGTGGTGTTTTAGACAGATTCGCGCTGGACTGCTATATTTTTACCCAATTAAAGATACCCACTTTATGAGGTTGGTGGACCCCGGAGGGCTCCTGAACCCACAGGGCTGGCTCAACGGCTAAAGGTAACATATAATAATTATCTGCCTCAGCCGAATTCGAACCCGGGTCCTTAGAGTTAGTAGTCCATTGCCTTACCAATGAGCTACCCACTCCCAGTATACTTAATAACATTATAAGATTATCTATCTCTTGAGACTATATATAAATGATGGTATGGAGAGAAGATCGTTAAGATCGTTTAAAAAAGGTACAAAAACTATGGTTTGTATAATATTAGATATTATTTTATTTTAGAATTTTTGGTAAAAAAAAAATGCTATGTCACAAATGAGCTTCTGTAGATTTAATTGTAGTAAGATGGTCCGAGAGACGGTCAAAAATATTATTTTATACGAATTTCTTGTTTCCGTGTTTTATGAGGTTATGCTGCTTTTGAGAAAATTTCTTATTCCTCAGATAAAACAATAATACTGGCATGCTATAGAAAATTCAATTAAATGTTTTTAGAATTACTAAAAGTGAATCGACTTTTACAAAGGTCGGACAAAAGAAACTTTACTAATTGAAAAACTCACGATTGTTACTGTGACTAGACTATTTTGAAACTTTCAGAAACTCTTAAATTGAGTATGAATAAATGTAGCATCTTTATTAATACTCGAAATTAAAAGAAAACGAAAATAAAGACTTAAATTAATGAAAAGGAGGATGGTCCGGCGTGGTAAAATAAAAACTCAAAAAATCATTAAACCATTTCGCTCCATGTTACTAGGCTCCATCAGGGCTAAAAAAGATACAAACACTTAAATGATGTTAACATAAATGAAAAATTAAAAAGGTTTACTATGAAACATTAAAATTAAATAAGAATTATAAAATTTCATAAACAATTAATGTAAATGGAAATAATAACAGATAAAAAGAAGAAATATAAAATAAAGTACAAATTAATAGATGGAAAAAGGGGACTAAGCATAAAGGAAGATAATAAACGAGACAGAAAACGTACATTTCAGACTTAGAGTGAAAGTGAATTGTTTTAACAGCATGTTATAGTGAAGAGTGGGGATTGACAGCTAAAGTACGTTACATTTAAAAATATATTTTAGAGTAAATAGTACACAAAATTAAAGAAAATATTAAAAATAGGCAAACATTAAAGGATTAATATACATAATAGGGGGGGAAGAAATTATATTAAAAATAAATAAATAGAACATGATTATCTTGGCCCTAATGGAGACCTGCAACGTGGGGCGAAACGTTGGCCCAATAAAAATAATTTAATCACTATTTGAGTTTTTATTTGACCCCAATCAGCGATCTTCCAGTAATACTTAAATTGTTGTTAGATTTGGCCCAAAATAGATATACCTTCTTTCATTCCGAATTCCTTTCCCACCCAAACCCATTATTTCTTAATCTCTCATCCATTACAATCTCTAAGAATCCTCCAGGGAGTCTGAAAAGAAGATGGCCACGGGATCTTCTAATTTAAAGCAATGATTGAAGTAACACTATTAGGTGGTTCCTTCCCAAGATTATCACATTTAACTATTTTATTTTTTATAATGTTGTAAATTTAAATAAATACGAAAGAAAAAAAATGTGCATTAAGAAGTGAAGAAAATTTAAATTGGAGTGTTTCATGTGAAAACCAAAGAGCCTTAATATTAGCACTACTAATATCACAATGAGAGATAGTTGTGATATTATGAGAGATAGTTGACCGTGGATGATTTAAACGAGGAGAAGATGGTTGGTAGTGCGGTCAAAATAAAACACAAATAAGTTAATGTAACTTATTTAATCGTGCCAACGTTTCGGCTGTTCACAATAAGGTGCACCTACCTTATATATTTACATTTATGCGATTTTAATTTCCATTTCGTTATTTTTTTATATATTTATAGTTTTCGAGCAGTAAAAAAAATTTTTTTAACCATACAATAAAAATAAAGAAATGATAAAGTAATTAAACATGAATTAAAAATTATGGAGAAATGAACAAATAGTACAGTTTGTTAAACAATTTATAACAAATAAATTTCATATACATTAGTTTATAAATACAATTTAATTCAAGTTTTGAATATGTATATTTAAATATATATGCATGTTTTATACATAAATTTAATTTATACGTGACAAAAAAGGACCAATCACTAAATAAAAAGTGACTTGAAAAAAATCGTCTTCAATTATTTTTTTCAAATCCAGCTTAGTTTCACATCTAAAATATTAGTAGAACCAGCATTAACCTGATGCTAACGTAACCTTTTTACTATACTAGGACCTAGTAGCGTGATACAGCAAAGCTTAAGGAATTCCTTAATAAAGGCCTACTTAACGCAAAATAGTATAGATAAATTACATTGAGTTGGATAAAGTAAAGAAAACTGCCGTGATCAGCTCAGAATCTGTAAAATTTATTATCTTTGTAGCCACGACTAAAGGCCGAGAACAGGATACGGAAATACCTAAGAGGTTGCGGACCTGGCAGGTATTCCTTCTCGGTATTTGCAGATCACTTAATTCCATTAGAGGACAATGAGAAGAATTCATCCCTAATAGTCTCCAATTAATAACTCTTGAATAAAGGGAGCCAAACTACATTCTAGAGCTTTTACATCATCATGTTATGGCACTGTTAGTTTATTACTCGAATTTAACGGTTTATGTTATCCAAATATAGCAGGAAGGACGGTCTACGTTCTTTGGGTTGACTATGTTTAGCCGAAGCAAGAAGGTCGAAATTTATTCTGCCGACGGGTCACGAAATGGAAGTATAGTCTCAAACTGTATCACATAGCTATTTATCGATTTTTTAAAAGGAATTTAAGGGCAGTTTTGTCCGGTGGTTTTAATTTGATATCTCGTAAAATCGATATTAAAATTTGAAATAAAAAATCAATATTTAAAAAAAAAAAATTAAATTAAATAAACAAAAAATAAATCAAAACTTGTATCCTTTTTTGTCTCAACACTTTTTATTTTTCAACAGTCCAACGTTTCGGCCATTTTAGCCATCCTCAAGGACATCTTCAATTATAAAATAGCCTGCAAAAGTAATTCTAAATTTAATGTGAGGAAGAAATTATAATTGAAGATGTCCTTGAGGATGGCTAAAATGGCTGAAACGTGGGACTGTTGAAAAATAAAAAGTGTTGAGACAAAAAAGGATACAAGTTTTGATTTATTTAATAAATAATTACCTTGTCTCAAGAAATTGAAATAATATAATTAAACAAAAAAAGTTCGAAAGGACTATGGTTGGTTCGACAACTAACATAAAAAATGTTTTTTTATTTTCTATGAATATGTTCATAATTAATTTTATGGGTTCCAGTTTTCAATTTAAACTTTCTTTGTTTTGTTTTTTAATGTGAGACAATGTTTTTTCATGTTTTAGATATATTATATTTTAGTGATGTATGAGATGCAGTGATGATTCAACCCGGTAGGCCCCACAAACTGCAGACGACCTCGTCAATTCATAGAGTAGCCTTGGCGATGAGCTGTGTCAATTATTTTAAATATGCCCCACTAGAGCGCATATAGCCAACTAGTCATATTTCATATATTTATCCGAAGATAAGACAAAAATCACAGTTTTATTATATCGCCTTAAAATCTAACACGAATATTTTATTATAAATTTAAAACAAATAATGACTGAGAAAACAAAACAAATGACAGCATTATAATAAAAAACGAAGCTACTAAGACAAATAAAATCGGAAACATTTGCAACATTGAGGTCTCTATGGATGATTTTGTTCGTGACAAACTCCTCACTTTGTCATTGAGGATTTTAGGAAGATTTTTGGATTCAATAAGCGAAGATATTATGAATCGAGTTGGTTAATTTTTCCTCATTTTTTAAAATTTTCCGCGGTGTTACAATTAGAAATACTCATAAACCCTGTCTTAATATTTATCCATCTCTTAAGTTGGTATCAGAACTTATCACAATTTTGATGTACAATAGTTATGAAATTTCCATGCTAATAATTTTTAAAATTTGGAACGAATATCAGTCTCATTTAAAAAATCAAAACATCCAAAACTAGTCTTGTAAGATTTCGATTTTTTTTTTTAAATAACCTTGTTCTACAAAACCTCCATCAAAGCAATGTTAGAAGTGAAAATATGATCATCATTTAATACTAGCAGTATTTTTTTTTAAACCAACGAAGTAAAATTACATAATAATAATTATCTTTGTTAATAATGGTTCGATTTCAATGAAGAATTATACCATCAAGTAGCTACAGCAATATAAATATTTCATACAATTTATTATTTTTTAATTATGATATTATTAAAATAAATGAAAACGGCATATTGCTATTACATTTCCCTCTTGGCCTGTTATAAATAGCTTGTAGACCACAAGGACAAATCTCATACTATCTCGGCACTTATCTTTCACTGCCTCATATCTGGCTTATTTTATGTCAGTTTTTTTTTTTCACATATATATGAAAATAAAACGCTATCGTTTTCATTTATTTACATTTCATTTAAAATGTTTAAGGAGCATTAATTGCTTTAAAAAAAAGTGAGCACTAGTCACTAAGATCGCAATTCCTTGTTTTATAAAAATAAATTGAAAATAGAACATAATGCGATTTAAATTTTTCATTACCACTTGAAAACAAAGAAAAAAAGTAAACTAAGACACTCTAAAATCACGACGTAAAAAGTATTAAAAGCAATCAATTGCTATTATGTTTATATCTCGTTCTGTATCTTTGTTAAAAATAGTCAAGTGTCGAAGGTATTTTCAATACCATAAAATGTATACTTCTCAAATTAGGCACAAACCAGCTTTTATTTTCTTCATAGGTTTTTTCTTTCTTTTTATTGAAAATTTCTGTTTATAATACCTAAAATATCTATGAGGAGAATACTATATTAGAAACAAAATCGGCCAATCGGGAGAGATAGAGCAAAATATCAAGTTCGGATTTTTAAACGCAAAACCTGAAAATATGAGAGGACGTTATTTTATTATTTCTTGTTCGATTGCAATGGTTCATTTCTGAAAATAATAAACTAAAACTAATGCACTATATTTTTGATATTCCAAGTTACTATATATATTTTTTGGTAATATTCTAAAAAACTGATACTTGAATCTTAGCTGCCATTTTTAGACGGACGATAATATTGAGGACCCAAGATTATCGTCGAGTAGCCATTAACATCGGTGCCTAATAAAAAAAAAAGCTGTGTAAGGCAGATATTACCTAAATTCTCAACATTTGAAGTGTTGACTATTTTTTCACCAATTGAAAAGCGTTCATTAATGAAAATAACGTCTCATTGTTGACGTATAATCAGATGGGTGCCGGCACCAAATGAGTCACCACTCAAGACAGAAACCCTCACCTAAGTTTGTGAGGCCCATTAGCTGACTGGAGGCAGCTCACACAAACCGGGCGTAAGAATTACAGTCAAAATTTTTTCATGTCCAACTGTTTTTTGTTTCTTATTTTTTATGTCATGCGTGCCTCAACAGCCCCACCAAATCAAGGCAGCAGATTTGAAAATCAGTATGTGAATTCCCGCCTGTCCGTTATTTTTTATTTCAGTTTTTAATTATCAATAAAGGAATTAAAACACTTTTTATAAATTTTCTAAACAATAATAAAGGGGAAAACGAATTCAGTGACAAAACACTGGATTCCCCACATTTTATTCTGGGACATATGTCCTCTAAGAATAAATCCATGGTTCATACATTAAGATTTTTGTCTGACAAGCATTTAAAAGTTTCCAGTAAGTAAAATTAAATTACATTGGGATCTTTGGCTTAACTAGTGTTTATAATATTAATCAATATAGGTCTATTTATTTGTTAACAATGATCCAGAGGTTCGGTTAAACAATAAGTGAAGGAATAGGTGATGTATAAAAGATAAAATAGATAGGGATTGGCGAATGGAGATGGGGAGAGAATTCTAGAAGGAGGTTGCACGTACGGCGAAGAATTTGCTGAAGAAGGATGAACGAAGAGTGAGACCTTGAGATCAAGGATATAGGTAGGTTTTGGATTTTAAGAACTTGGAATAGGAAAACACCAAGGAGGTATTGTTTTAGGGAGCTTGGATAGAGCCACTTCAACTCAGTATACCAACGGGAGACATGAGAGCGCTTAACCGAAAGATAAATCTAACAAAGCAATTCATGAGGTTCTTCAGTCTCAACTTCCGTTCTTCAGTCCTGCAGATACCAAGAAACCGTAGTCGAAGTGGGGGAAGAAGAGAGAGGATACTAGGAGCTGACGAGTGTTCTGAGGAATTCAATTACGGAACCTTAGGAATCGTTTGAGTACTGTTATGGATTTTATGTTGCCTATTTCGCGACTGGATATAAATTTCTCCCTAAACACCTTAAACTACTTGTTTCTAACCTTATATCCTCTTCCATTCCTAATAGTCCTCCATGGCGTCTGAAAAGAAGATGGCCAAGAGAATCTAGAAATGTTATTGGTGTTCTACCAATGGATGCATTCTCTTCAAAACTGTATTATGCTATTGTAATATAAGTCACATCACATTTACGCATTGTATATTTATTTAATAAATGTAAATTTTAATTTTAAAAACTTTAATTTACAAAAGAAACGTTTTATGTGTACTTACCCTTCGGCTTCCACTTTCAACAGCTCGTTGAAAAAATGTCTATAAACAACAAAACAAAATATATTAAAACAATGAATTAGAAGAAAGAAAAAAAAGAATCAGAATAAAGTAAAAAATAATAATAAAGAATTATAGTAATAGTTATTGAATCATGGGTTGAAATAAAGTTATAATTTCTAATTTCGTTTTTTAATGACGTTCCTTATATAGCGTTATTCCAATATTTTCAGATATATTATGTTTACATGTTAAGCTATATTATTGTTTAATAGTTTAATGTACTATAATAATTTATTTATTTGTTTATGTACAAATTGAGTTATCCTGTGAAATACATGAGTTTAATACAAGTTTAATGTACTAATATAGTATTAATTATAATTATGATTGTGCCTCGATACCATTTATATTTTACAAGGAAACTCCATAATCCACTCATCGCCCCGTCCCTTATTTAACAAATAATCCAGGATATTCACAAATATAGATAATTTAATAGACCAAAAATGGAATATATAAATTCCATTATTTCATTTTAATTATTTGTTTATTATTCAAAGGCAGTTCTCTATTTTTCTGGATTTTTTCTATATTGATGGTCATAACCTTCTTACTGAATTTATTCATTTATTTTAATCTTAATTTTACATTAGTGTGCTAATACATCCGACGTTTCGGACTGTCTGTCCATCTTCAGGGGCCTATTTAACAGTTAATAAGTTTTTTGTTACATCAAAGTTTTTTTTTTATTATGGTTACTTTGCATGTATCTACAATATCATATTTTGTTTTTTTTTCTGTCAGTTGTCTGTTTTTTCAATCCCAAACCATAAAAATAAAATATAACCCTAATCAATCTAAAAATTTTATTTAAAGGAAAAAAGAAAGGTGGGTAATTTGAACAGAATTTATCCTGAGAAGAGCAATCATTCAATTCCGCTTGAGACTTGTATTACATTATAAATGTGTTTATAATATTTTTTTTAATAATAAATATGTTTAAATCCTAAAGCACTGGAAGAAGAATTAGAGTAAGGTCTTGATTTTTTTATAAATACGTCGAAGTCAATCAATAAATCAGGATGGAGTTAAATGAGTGCCACTAACTTAAGATTAAGTAAATTACCCCTAACTCAATTCTCTTGAAGTTCCTAATCTTTAGCTTTTGAGATAAAAATATTTAAAGATTTATCAATTTCCGGTTTTAGGGCTGATAACAAGATGGGACATGAACCCCAGCTCCTATAAAGTGGGTTTCAGATCCTTCAATGGGTTAGGGATAAAACTTGGTGATGTATCCACGCAGGTCACATAATTCGTATAATTATTAGTTTAAAAATTTATTTTCTTATCAAGTACGAATACAAAACCATCCTGGGTAGTGCTGAAAGTTTTTATTTTTGAAAAAATTAAAAATTTTTAGATCTTTGCCAGTTGTTTTAGAAAAAACACTTGAAGATGTGGTTCTCTTAAATTGTATCGAAATTATAATTTTTCAAACACTCGATTACAAGTCTTATAAGTGGGACAACTGTATAAATAAACAATACATTAGTTATAATAATAGGAGTGATGTAGCTTAGTGAGAAAGGTATTGTGCTGATATCTAAACGAGATCGATCTGGAGTCGGAGGACTATTATTATATACATTAAATGGACCGAAGTCCTCGATAAAGTGGGTACCCTCAATTAGAGGAAAACCGTAATTTTGACCTGTTCACCACCCTGCACAACCTTTGGTCAGTTCTTAATTATGAAGAATTTTATATATATACAAAGAACGCCCCCGAACCACCCAATTGTGGTATTTCTCACCCAACCAAACCACCCAATACTACTGAGTAGTATTGGTAATACTACAATCGCGCTTTAAATTAAAAGATTCCGATACCATCTTCTTTCAGATGCCTCGGAGGATATCAGGGTTTATTAAGGATGAGTGATTAAGAACTACTGGGTTTGGGTGGATAAGGATTTTGGAATGAAAGGAGGTATATCTAGTTGGGCCAGATCATCCAAGAATGGGATAGAACTTTATAGAAGTATTTTTTTTTTGTGACGTAATAAGAAGCATCAATGATTTTACGGAGGATTTTGGATTGTAAGGATTGGATACGGGAGGAATGTGATGGTTTGGTGGAGCTCAAAAGCTCAATTCCATATGTCCAAATTGGTCTGATTATCAAAGTGTAAAAGAGTTTTTTTTGTTATAACTGGGAAGCTTAGAGCGTTTGTCAATTAAGTGGTGTAGTAATCGAAATCTACGAGCGGTTTCTTGTAGTTTCAGTCTAGTATAGGGATTCAGAGTCTCTTCTCAAGCTAGATTCTTAAGTATCGAATCCATTCAACAGGCATTTGTGGGATATTAAAAATATATACAGCTGCGCAGGGCAGTGGGGATTTTTAGCGGAGAGTAAAGGTGGTCTGATGGGGTTTGTTTTGATTCTCCAGTTAGGACACCATTCTTCAATGGATATCATATGTGATGTAGTAGTAAGGTTATTGTTTACAAACAGTACAAATGTGTCATCAGCGTATATTGTTAGGAATGTGGAAAGGGCGGGTTGGGATATCAGCTGTATAAACCGTACAGAGCATGGAAACTAGGGTACAACATTTTACATTTTAAACCTGCTCTTTGGAAATATATATATATATATATTTTAATTAAATTTCTTTATTGATATTTCCAACTGTACCTAATATACATCACGTAAATTTGAGGAAATTATAATGGTATGGTACAAGCATGTTGAGAAATTACCCATTGGTAGCACTCTAAAAACATTTTTACCATATAAGGTCTCGAGGCCATCTTCGTTTCAGACACCACCGGAGGATTGTCCGGAATAAAGGAGGAAGCAAGGTTAGAAACTAATGGGTTTGAGTGGTTAGAGAGTTTGTGATGGAAGGATTGAAATCTGGTTCGGGCTAGATCGGTTACAAATGAAACATTAAGGTCTTTGTGGATGATTTTATTTGTGACAAAGTAGGAATACACAACTTATAACATATATGGTAGTGATTTTGTGTCGAAAATTTTAATATAAGAAGAATTAGATATTTATGATTTTAAATTTTTAAAAAAATAGGTTTTTAACTTATAATTAATGAATGATCTGGGCAGAATAGCCTGCAAAAGTAATTCTAAATTTAATGTGAGGAAGAATTTATAATTGAAGATGTCCTTGAGGATGGCTAAAATGGCCGAAACGTTGGACTGTTGAAAAATAAAAAGTGTTGAGACAAAAAAGGATAAAAGTTTTGATTTATTTAATAAACAATTATTTATTTTATTTTAATCTTTGTATGTATGTGTTAGTTTTTTTAATTATTAATAGATTGTAAATGGGAGCGACCAAGTTGGATTTTATGTATGTACATATTTTTTTAGTATATTTGGATTGTTTAAATAATTTTTATACTTTTGGCTTAAGTTTACTTTTATATGTGATAGAAAAAAGAGAGAACATTTTTATAATTGAGATAATACAAAAAATAAACACATTTAAAGAACGATATAAAGCTAAAAAAAAAAATTAAAATGTGTAAGGTAAGAAATCATAAATAATAAAAAGGAAAAAATAAATCATATATAACTTTAGTACATAATGTGACAATTTAAAAAAATATTCTGTGACTATTTTTATTAATAGGATTTAAACAAATTGTGCTTCGCTAGTCAGAATTATGCTGTGTGCGAGGCAGCAAAATTTTTTCACTCTTCATTGCACTCCTTAATATATTCCATGAAAGTTATTGTAAGAAAGCACATTTTATTTGTATCAATTTTGCCTTTCATGGTTTTTAACATTGACAGATATCCGGACATCACTTTGTTTACCTTTAGCACTAATAATATTTTTGTGACGTTACGAAATATAGAAAGCGAATAAACCACGTCAGAGATAAAAGACCAGGTGATTCAGAGAGTACACAACCGGCTTATCATCTGTCTTATCAGCGGCTACCAGAGCTCAGCTGTTTGTTCTCGAGTTGTTTACAGAGACAGAACAAGTAATATCTTCTAGAAAACAGGCGATAAACTCAGAAAGGGATCGACATTATAGAGTATTTGCTCTGAGCTTCCGTCATTTATGAACGAGTATCTATTTATAGGGATGCAGTGTTCAGTTTAAAAAATTTTCATCAATGCTAGACTATAATGTGTTCTATTTTTTAAAATAAAATTTAGAACTTTATGTAACTAACAAAGAGTAATTTTATGTAGTAAATTTTTTAACATATGGAAAAATAATTAAGTGGCAATAAAGCGAAGGTTTGGGTAATTTAAAAAAAAAAAATAGTTTTCTAATTTGAAGTTTTTAGAAAACTTTATTTAAAAATAAATATATGTCCATAGCGAAATAACATATATCATTGTAACTACCCATCCCTGAAGATAATAAAGATGTAACTTCCTGGATACTTTATCTGCTTATCAAGTCTTTGTAGATTCTTTGGATTTGCCAAAAATTGTAAACGTGTAGATACAGCATAAATCATGACTTCTGGAATCATGGCCAAACCAGGTTTTCTTCACATGACTAGTAATCATGACTTCTATGATTCATTATTGTCTTCTACACAATAATATTGTTTTGTTTTTTACAACTTTTGTTCTGCTAGATTGTTATTTTAGTGTCATGAATAAGAGATTATAATATTTTAAAGGAAAATAAAAAATATTACATATAATAAATTTTAACGTAGCTAGTACGTAATATTAACACTCTGAAAAGGCATGGACACAACTGAATGCCGGAAAAAATAAGCACAATCAAGATTTAGTTCATACATACATAGTTTCCTTAAATAAAATTTGAATAAATGATAATTTAGCCGGAATATGCAACTGAAATATCATCCAATCAACTGTCAAGGACAATGTTAATAATCAAATTAAATATTCTGTTTACATATATTTCACAGAATTTGATGATTTCATATAAAGTAGTAAAACAGTTAGAATAGACTAGGATAGACAGCAGGAAATTGGTATCGCTGCCAACATTATCATTATCTTCTGAAAAGGATGTACTCTACACGGACATTCATTTTTTAGTTGAACCTTATGATAGAACTGAGATAGCAATGCAGATATTTAGAGGAATTTCCGTGAAATTGTGAGGAAAATAATATACAATATTAGTCTACATAGTCATATGGCATAATTCACTAAGATTTTAGGAAGTAATATTCTTAATGGGATGAGGATAAAAGGGTCTCTGAGTAATAATAAATAACGCAACAGTATAATGGAACAAGATGAGTAAATAAGAGGATTGTGTTGGGCTCAGATTTAGTACGTGAGTATTGGTGATATTTAAGCCATTTGCAGCCGAGGGAGTAGAGGAGTTACCTTAGCAACCTAGCATCTGCTGCTGCGCCAGTTCGAATCCTGCCTGGTGGGGAGGTTAACCTTTATTTCATGGTGGTTCCACAGAATGAAAACTTGACCCTCTCACTCTGGTGGCTGCTTACAAAAATGTATTGCTGATATTCGGATCGAACTCAAGTTCACAACATCTCCGTCTATTATTTTATATTATTTTCAATGAAGGAAGCATGTTTTGATTTTAATTCCAGTTCTTAAAATCAATCATTAAATTTCCTCTTCTTAATTGAAATCAGCACGGATTCGATATCATTAAATCGATACCTTATCTTCGATGCTATCAAAACGCATAACCTAAATTATCGGCTGTCACTCAACCCAATTCATTTCATGTAGAACTTAATGTAAAGAAAATTGAAAAGTGAAATGTTGAACTGTTAATTAAATAATTAGCTAACTCTTTACATCAATGAAGTTCGAAAGCGTGACAGGGAAGCTAATATCGCGATAAAGTAAGTTTACACAGTGACACTTAATAGCCATGGCAGGACTGTCGCACCCACTGAAACGGTTGAACTATTGCAGTTGCCATCAAAATGCGATTAACTACCATGAGAGTACTGCCGCCCGAGATATAGCGTGATAGCTTTGAGTTTCTCTTACAGCTACAAAGCTACTATCATGACAATACTGTCACACTAGATATAGCTTGATAACTGTGAGTTCTTCTTACAGCAATGAAGCAACTTTCATGAAAACATTTACTGTCACAATAGATATAGTGTGATAGCTGGCAGTACGTATTCATGCTATTATCTTCATCTTTAATTAAAAGCTCATTGATAGTAAGAAGTATGTTCTAATCAAACCCCTGTAATTGAGGAGTTTTGTATTAAAAATTAACCACTTCTCAATATTTAAGTTTTTTTTTTTGTTTTTGATAAATTAAAATTCTACATCTGAAATGTATGTATACATTTAAAAACTTAAATTTCTCCCTTCTAAAGAGGTGTTACAAATCAATATTTTCAATATTCAGATGATCACATAATAATTTTTAAAAAGTCGATTTATTATTCTATACACAAACATTTGGTAAAATAAACACCTTTAAATCTTCATATACTTTTTTCATGCATTGATGTCTTTTCAGACTGAATATTTTCCATTTTCAAATCTATAACTTAAAATCATACACTAAATATTGCCTTAGTATACGATCTTTAAAAATTTATGTAAATCGTATACTAAATTACAACCTCTTTTCTAAAACATTCCGCACAACGATATTAATATTATTATCTACATTATAAAAACATAGTACTATCATAAAAATACCGAATTTTGATAAAGCAAAAAAAAAATTTTTTTTCCATACCAAATTGAAAAAAAAATTCAAATACTGTCTTTTCTGTTAATAACAATATCTTTACATAGTATTTATTAGTAGCAACTTAAAAAAAAAATTATTACACTATAATGATCACTCTATATTTTAACAATCTTTCATTTATTTTGTATAAACTTTTCATTTGCACATTTAAAAGTCACAGCGGACGATATAACCGCGAAAGTTCGATAAGGCAGTCACTGAGGCCCAGATAGTGAGTGTTAGATAACTGCCGCCAAATAATTTGATAAGGCTTTAAATGTCAACCTCAAGATATCACAGCATAGAATGCCCTCCAATTGGGCGATGGGCGAACCAAATTCGGACAGATCTGGCCTATAACACGAATATAGCAATCAATATCAAATTCAATGAGGACGATCAAAAGTCTTAGTTAAACATCTCTTTGCTAAATAAATATTCAGGCCTGGGCTAAATATAGACTAAAAAACCCGCTAAAATAAAGGAAAACGTTGTTTTTATATCGTAGAATAGTGAAAACCACAGTACCAATAAGATAACGTGGCAGAGTATGATCATGAAGATTCCTAATCAATCACAGATACTGATGGTAAAAGAATTTATTCTTTGTTTAAAAACACCGATATCAAAGAAACATCTGTGAACGTGATACTTAGAAATATACACTGCCGATCAAAATTGAAAGACCACCTCTATGAACATTAAGAAAACTCAAAACATTTAAAAATAAATATAACGAAACCAAAATAGCTTTTCAAATAAAATTTTATTACAACAGAAATACTTATAAAGTTTTTCAATAAAATGAACTAATATTAAATTAATGAAATGAAGTTGTTTAAGGCCAAAATGGAATTTTGAGATATACAACACTTCAGAGGAAGTTCTAAAAAGATTTTGGTGAGGAATATCAACTTTATCTGTTAAAATAGGTCCAACACAATCATATCCAAAAAAGTATGAGCTTCTTAAGTAAATCCACACATTAATTAATTGATTAAGATAAGAACAGATTGACTAACACCACTTTTACTCTCAACAGATCAAATAATATAAGTATAGCCATTATTTATATAACTACGTAATACGTTGACTCACTACAGCAGTAACAGAATAATTATCTGCCACAGCCGCATTCGAACCCGGATCCTTGAAGTTATGAGCACAGAACAATTACTAATAGCGAGAAGAGCAGTGTTCGAGAAAATAAAATATACTAATATTAACAAACACCTTTCTGAAATTTGCCAAAAGTGAAAATAGGCGCCCAAACACTCCTGTCATCTTCACACATCATCTCATGTCACAACTTCATCTCAGAAGAATAATGAAACATTTTCATAACTGTTATTATTATGACGTTTCCTAGACCAAAGTTTATAATTCAAATCACGGATAGTTCGCTCAAAATTTGTGTTTAGGGCCTATCGCTAAATTACTAAAAACAAATAATGGCACCGATACAACATGGAGAGCTTGGATTTAAGGAAAATTTCAGGCTTTACTACTTTTTTATTGAATTAGCTAATCAATTTCCTTGAAAAGATTGAGTTCGTTAAAGAAGTTGGAAATTACTTTATAAATTCTGCCGGATCCGAGCGTCCAGGTCAGGCGATCGGTTATTCAATCGCTTAAGTTGGTCAAAGCGTTTCCGCTCCTGTAATTGCTTTTCCTCGAGGATTTTGTTTTCTTTTTCTTTTCTTTACTGGGAAAAGTTAAGCGACTTGGCTCACTCTCTAGGTTAATCGAAGTTCGTTAATAGTCTGCTAAATAAATGTTTTCTTATTAATTAATACAAGGCGTTAAAGCAAATTCCTCGTCAAGCATCTTATTTATGTTTAAAATCAATATGCTCATTAAGGATTATGTTAACTATAGACCGAACTTTAACAAAAAAAATAATCTGTACCACTAAAAACCATGAAGTTTTTTCGGTGCAGTACTTTGTAAGGAAGAACCACATTCGTGCTATGTCTAGAACAACATCTGTGCAAGGAAGTGATTTGTTCAAAACCACTCTCAACCGCCAGGTTTTTCACTTAAGGGTACTCGCTTTATAGAGGCAGGGTAGGAGGCTCTCGAACCCTGAATAACCCCTGGCTGATTTAACAGAATAACTAATAATCTGTCGGGTCCAGAAGATAGTAGCTCAGTGGTTTACTCACTGAGCTACCCCAATTCCATATTGTAGATTAATATTATTTCTGTTTTTTTTTCTTTTTTAAATGCTTTTTTTCCCATTTATATTCGGGAGAAATACATTATTCAACAGCAAGGACATTCTGTCCAAATCATAAATAATTAACAAAATTATATTTATTTACCTTCTTTTTTTTCTTATCCATTATAAAATACATAGCATATTTCTTCTTTTTTTTTTTAATATAACCAGATTACATTAATATTGTTTCCTGTATTAGTTTTGCTTTTGTTCTAATTCTCTCTATTTTCTATTCTACTATATTATGAGATGAATATGAATACGGAGTAAATACTTTAATTAATCACATATAAAAAAAATAAATAAAAAGTAATTATGAATAAATGAAAATTTAGAAATAACATGAAATAATATAGTAGTTGTAAAGTTAAAAACAAATAAATTAGTTAAAAACTTATAATCAAGGAAAAACATTATTCTAAGACATAACAAAAATATATTCAAAATAAATATATGTACATATACTCGGATTAACAAAAATAAAAATCAGCATTCCATAAGTTGCAGATTCGATCGAAAATAAATATACGTCCTTTCATTCCAAAATCCTTAACCAGTCAAACCCATTAGTTCTTAATCTTTCATCCTTAACAATCCTTGATAATCCTCCGAGGTCTCTGATAGGAAGATCTTTTAATTTAAACAAATGATTAAAGTATCACATAGGGTGGTTCCTTCCCAAGATTACCATATATTCTGATACATTTTTCTAATTTACTTGTTGCATTGTTGTACAGTTGTAAATTTCAACAAATAAATTTGTAAAAAATAATCAAAAGTGTATTTCTGTTGAAAGCTCAAATTCGTAATTTAATTATGTCAATATTCCTTAAATTAAATTTCATTCATAAGTGAAAGTTAAATATGAAATCTAAAGGCAATATCTGGTTAATAATATTTATATTTATGATTATATTTAAATTAATTATATTTAATTACGTAAAATCTATCAGATTATAATTGCGCCGGTTAATATTGACGAACTTGTCCAAAGACAGATAATGGCTATCTACAAAGACATATAAGATTGACAGCGCCGAGATTGTCGAACGCTTTGATAAGGATTATCAACATTTTAAATCCCCTGTTTTTTTCTCAATCCTTCGTCAAATTTGACAGATAATAAATTATTTCAATTAATTATCAAAGCGATGCAATTAAATTTTATCGACTATTAAAATATTATTTTCAACACAGGAAGAAATATCTGATAAGGAGTTTTCGTTCACGCAGTTCTGATTCGCGTAGGTCATCTTGTGTCATGAGGTCACAATTACTTGGTGTATTAATCGTTACGATTTCAATTGCTGTGAGTCAGAAATTATTATTTTTGGCTCAAGAAATTGGATTCAATTAGTCATTCGAATCGTGAAGTTGCTTATTTAGTGCTATGGTAATTACATAATAATGTTCATCTACATTCATACATAATTGGCGCACCAATATCCCCTAGTAGACTTCGCCATTTGGCGATACGATTTTAGAAGGAATAACGGTTATTGGAAAATAACTAGTTTTTTTAAATATTCGTTTATTTTTAACTTTTTGACGTGACAACGTCTTATAAATCATTTTGCGGGATGCCATGTTAGAAAAAGTGTCCCGTAACGGAAATTGACTTCGTTTAACATATGGATATTATATCATATGTATAAAAATTAATTAATGTATAACCAAGCAAAAATAAATAAATAAAGAGGCCTACACGGGCACGGTTTTTTAGGTTAGATTTTAGCTGTTATAAATAAATAGTTTTTTTTTTATAAATAAAAAATAAGTACATATAGTTGACCGTAAGTGTTGGTGAGGGTTGCGTAACGTCGGAAAATAAATAGTTGTAAACTATTTTTGTTTCACTCTTGACCGCAACCCTTACCATCTTCTTATATAAAAAAATAAATAGTTTGTAACAAAGACAAACACTTCAGTTACCTCCCAACTTTATCTTTTTTTTAATTTTAACATATTTATTTTTTCTATTAATTGTTATTTCACAAATGTTTTTTATTTTCAATTCTATCACTCTTTACTGTACGTGTTATTATTTATTAATCTGTTCATTTATTTTTATATTCTATTATTAACTTAGTTTTTTTTAAATCATATTTCATACGACTTTCTATGTATATTCTTTGAAATTAAATATATAAACACTTTGTCATCTCTGTAGCGTATTTTTTAATTCAAGAGTCTGGCCGTTCGCGGCGCAGAACCCACTTGGCGGTAAGATTTCAAGCTAACAGGTTCGTTTTGTTTTATTTTATTTATTTATTCCCCTATCTTTATGTTACCCCCCCCCCTTTTTTTCTATACTTACTCAATTTTCCTTTTCCACGTTATTAGTTAGGTTCACCATATATTAGTATTGTTGATTTCAATTTTTTTTTCTATTCATTTCTTTTGTTAAAATTATATATTTCGCTTCTTTATCTAATATTATGGTTACATATTTCATTTATTACATATATTTTCTTTCTCTCTATTTTATTTATTCTTTCCATAATTTTAATTCTTAAATTCTTAAACTAATACATTCATATTTCTTTGCATTATATAACTTTATCTTTATTTTATTTCCTTAATTATGTTATTTTTTCCACTTATTCTATTACCTATGTATACAATTTATTTTCCACTTCTTTCATCACTTTATTTTATTAATTCCATTCTGTACAATTATTTACTATTTCATTCTGTTTATATTTTATTTTCTGTATTCATTGGTTGTTATCTTGTTCAGTTCTTAGCCCTGATGAAGGATAGAAATTCTGGCCGAAACGTTGGCACGATTAAATAAGTTACTTCAACTTATTTGTGTTTTATTTCGACCGCACCCCCAACCATCTTCTACTCGTTTATTCTTTTAGTTTTCAGACTTCACAATATTTCTATTTTGTTTACATTAAACAATAAACAAAATCGCAGACTATACTGCCCATCCCTAATATAATACATCAAAATTGACCTATTTTTCAAATTTTTTCATGTCAAATTAATTCTCTTATTTGCGATGTTTGTTTTACTCGTATCGACTAACTTATAATTATTGACACATATAAATAACCAGTCTTGACTGCCTCTGCAACCATCTAAAAAACTATACAATTAATTCTATACAATCCCCAAATAATCTTCTAATAAAATAAAAAGCGTTACTACACAAAAGCAATTTTAAAGATGATTGCATTGTATAAAAATACAATACCTAATAATTTTACATACCGTTAAAGAAGATTAAAGGCTACTCAGCTTCCTTAGGGTACCAATGAAAGAAAAATAACTTAGTTTACATTAGTTTATATCTTTAAGTTTTATTTTTCGGATCAAAAATTAGCTCTACTTTTACGTTCATGGCTGGAAGAATTCGCACCACTTTCAAGAATCCATTAAAAACGCCTCAAAATCTATAATTAGGGCTATGTAAGGATATCTTACCACTAACACTTTATACAAATATATATTATTATCCGTATAACAGCATATTAAACTTGCAAAAGTATAAATTTTTATTTACTGGCTTGAGAGAAGGAGTGTAATGGTGAGAGTAAGCTACAAAAAAAAAGCCAAAAAGGCGGGCTATGTGATAAACTCCAGGTACGAGAAGAAGCCAACGACTGTCTTCTGTTTCAGATCATTACTAACATAAAACAAATCTGAGATCCGAAGGCGTGGTTTTTTACTTGGTTTTTACTCCCTTTTTTTACTTTCTACTGCTTGGAGATTTGGGCATGCTGTTATGAAAAACAGTTTAATTTTCTGTAAGTTTTTTAATTATCTCCAAAACTATACATCTTCTGCGACACTGTAAGTGCTCATTTGTCTCATTCAACATAATTAAATTGGCTGCCTAAAAAGATCATAATTAAAACAATATTAGATAAAACAGAGCAAACAATTTTTGTTTAATCAAAACCAGTTAAGAAGTTTGTGTGCGTGGGCAAAAAAAGATATTTCATTATTTGTATGATATATTATTAACTCATCATATAATTAACCATTGCGTAACGATTTTCAGTGATTTTATTTTCAAGGTTGAAATAAAAAGTAAATTACACCTGTTTGAAAATAAATGTAGACCCAGGACGGGGACGGACGACCGATTAAATCTAACAGAGCTGATAGGAGCCCGGAACTTGGAAATGGGCACCGTTATTGGGCCATTTAACGAGGACAATGGTAAAGAAACAGGGAATGGTGGTGGACAATGGAACCAAATTGGTCATCGCCGGGGCAAAAAGGTTGTTAACAGGCCACCGGTTACAAGGGCGGGTCGCGGCCAACTGGAGTATCCAACCTCTACGGGGCTCAAGGTAATTGCTTCCAGTATTTCTCCAGGGTCATTAGTAATGTACAGTTCTTCAAGATTACGATATATTAAATAAGCATTGCATAAAGAATTCTGAGATACACTTAAAAGATTTTTTTTTCTTTTGTTAAAAATCATTTGTAATACTTTAAGAAAAATAAATCAACATTGTATCAATTGACAAGCAAATTGGCCATTATAATTTTTGCTTCCTATGTTTAGAAAAGTTTAAGTCAGTACAATTTCACTAAGCATTCCTTTAGGACATTATTAGGAGTATTTATGATCTTTAGTTTAACATGTTAAAGCGTGTTAATTGGAAAAATTTATGTTAAATGGAAAATATTTCCTTCTTTTACCATTTTTAAAACGATATAACATTTAACATGGCAA
This sequence comes from Halyomorpha halys, assembly GCF_000696795.3. Classification (NCBI taxonomy): domain Eukaryota; kingdom Metazoa; phylum Arthropoda; class Insecta; order Hemiptera; family Pentatomidae; genus Halyomorpha; species Halyomorpha halys. The sequence goes on from NW_027106991.1 coordinate 213,525, forward strand.
AGAGTCTGTTAAATGGTGAATGACGCCACGAAACAGACCAGTTTTTTTTATTCGTACCCTCCAGTACCCTCTAGTTTTCCTTCTTTTACCCATAGATATTTTAAGGGTTGTGGTGAAGTTCACTGTATGTGGAGAATCAATGGCACCAAGTGTGCATTAATACAATCACACATACAATATAATACAGCACTTTATAAACTATGAATAACCGAATTTCCTGAACCACTACAAAACGTTTCACCGAGGATCTTTTATGGTTCCTACTGGATTAGGAAAAATTAAGTAGTAGAAAAATATAGGCTTAATTTGTATTTAATTTAGATGATAGAGAAAACAAAAATAATTTATATTTCCCAAACAGTGTGTTAGAACAAGTTGAAATCGATATATTCATCCCCAGATATATTTATTTTTAAGAATAGGTTATAGGAACTATCTAGGTTAGTGATAAAACTCTGGACCTCGTTATTTCGTCCATTTACTGACGTATTTTTAACTAAATATAAATATTTTTAATCATCAAAGTTTATTAAAAAAAAAAAAAAAAAGTGTGTGTGAGATATGAATTGATATAAGAAATACTACAGCTAGGAAAATTTAGTTTTGAGAATATAAATATTAAATAAAAATAGAACGATTTTAAGAAATATAATATATAATTACATTTTTTTTCGATTCTAAAGACGTTTATTTTTATTTACTAATAATTTTGAAAACTACTTAGTTTAATATTGAAAATTTTTTTAAAATATCTGTTTGAATCAATGAAACTTGAAATTAAACCAATTTATAGTAAATAACGAGTACTCCCAAATAACGAACAGTTTTATTTAGGACTCGGCCAAAATGGTATATTGCGTAAAATTACTGAGTATATGATGTAATTAATAAAGAAATAAATAAAACGAAAGTTTGCTATTTTTCTTTTATTGTTTTATTATTAATTCCTTCTGATTTTCTCAAAAATATTTTCTACGTATTTTATTTGTTCGATCTTAATAATTACAAATATATTTTGTATGTAATTTGAAAAGTTTATATTGAAAACTAAAAAAATACTACGCGAATCCGAAAAAAACTTTATATAATTTGGAAAAAAATATTTCCAGGGACATTTCTAAAGAATTCTGTAATTCTTAAATTATAAATAAATCCCACAAAATAAGGTTTGAGATGAAGTTTCACTAAATTGATGCGTTTATTTATTTTTGCGTTTAGATTGACTCCGTAATGGAAACTTCTGTATAACGGACTTCTGAATATCTTTCTCCCCTGGGTGTCCATTATTCAGAAGTTTTATTGTATTTAAATTTGGTTCTGTCAAAGTAAAATATTTATGTACTATAATTTCCGTCCTATTTAAAATTAAAGCTTAGATTTTAACATTTATCTTTGAACAGTTATTAGGGATATTTAAATGAGTGCCTATTATTACGGACAATGTAAAAGTAATTTTTTTTTTTTATTAATTTTTTTAAACCTTGTATTTTCACACAGTTAAATTTAATAAAAAAATATATTTTTTTCATTCTCTTGGCACGCTGTATTAACAATGGACCCAACTGTAAAAATACCATCCATCATAAGAAACTGTGGGAACTCTTGTATAAGTGGAACAGTCGACGGCCTCACAACGAGACAGCCCTGTCTTCCTCAGGTACCGAGGAGTCGTAAGTGGCAGGCATAAAGCAACCATGTAATGCAGAGTGGATTTATTGCTTACTATAAAATGCAAGTGCTTATGCAAGAATTGAACTCACAAAGAGAGTATAAGCACTTGGGATCATTGATTTCTATGAACATTTTTTTGGTATTAATAGGCTAAAAGATATTAGATATATTTTTGATGGTCTTCAAAAAAAAAAAAATTATTTCTTATCATATACAGTCTTTGCTATATATGTATTTAATGGTTATTATATACCAACAGATTTTTTGGTTTTGTAGAATAAGAAAAAAATATTATTGATTGCATTAAATGAGTTTAAGTGTATACATGTATATTTAAGTTTATAAAAAAAATTGCAAAAATCAAAAGTAGCCAAAAAAAATATTGTTTAGGAAAAATCTTGTCAGATTCGGTTTTAGCATCTTTTGATACCCTTGAATACTAATTTCCATATAAATAAATAAATTTAATTTTTTGGTCTTTATGTTTTAAGCACATTTTTTTTCTGCTGTTGTCCACCACCAACAAAATAAATTCACAATTCCTTACGATACTTTACAAATCCAACGTAACTACGTTTGATGGAAAACTGAATTTCCGTTTTTCCAAGCCATATCAATATATTTAAGGTTTTATACCGTTATACGGGGGGGGGGGAGGAGGAAGAGTAGATTCAAATAAAGAGAAATTTCTCAAACGTTTTATTTATATTTTCGTTTTTATTTTTTTTTTGTTAACGAATGTCCAATTTGTACCATTTCGTGCACTTTAGAGCGTCCTCAGCCATTTAAATTTAATGTAGATTAATTTTCTCGTGCTGAAGCTATTACAATTTTTGTTATTTAAAAAAAAATTGAGATTTAGTACAACGAAAATTCGTATTTAAAGTTTTTTGGAGTAGCGAAAAACAAATATCAACTTTATGAAACCACAAAAAAAAAAAAGAAAGTAAAATAACAAGAGCAACAACATAAAATTCTTAATTTAAACTTTAACGAATATTACAAATGATTAGATTGATTCGTTATTTGTTATTAAATTATTGATTGATATAATTTTATTTGAATAATGCCCTAGTGTCTGACTTGTAAAGTATAGGAATTAATAATCTCAGTGTTTTTATAAATAGTTCATCTATCAAAATTTTTAAAAATAATATAAAATTATTAAAATAATAGGCCATTTAGATGGTATTCTATTTTATCTTATAAATTTTGATTTGGGATGGTTTTTGAAGGAGGTATTCATAGACTTGACCGTCAATAAAGTTCTGAAAATAATTAATATTATTATTACATAATATTAATACCATTGTAGAAAGAACAAGAGGCATCCTAAGACTTCGTTAGAAAGATCTGTTCAAGAAGGATACAACCAGTCTTCGAAATTGATTGAGAGTAGGAAGGAATTCATTGAAGCGACTCAAGATCTATTGAGTCGGTGGTCTAAAGAACTTAAGTATGTGAGTATAGATTAATGAGTAACGTATTAATTCATTATTTTAGGGATAATATTATTTAAGTATTTTTATGTAATTCAATTAGTTATTTACGGTAGGAGGTACTGTTGTTTCACAATCAAGAATAAAAATTTACTCTGAATTTTTTTTGTCATTTTTTATTAAAATAACAACCGGAAATGTCTTCCTAGACACCTCCATTATTCCTACAAACTATATATTTTTTGATGATTAAAATACACAGCAGTTATTAAAATAACAATATATTTATATGTGATTATGGTACAAGTATGAATCACTCCCTAGTGCGCCATGGATCATCTTAATCTTGCAGCTATAATCTAAATAATATGTATTAAAGACAACGTATTTATATATACATTTTATTTCAATCTTTTATTACAAAATATATTAAAATATAACCTAATTTTTATTTGTATACATATATATAAGAAGCTTCGGTATGAAATTTATATCTTAAAATTAATGAGAAATTGAAAAACATAGCATGTTAATATAAGCAGTTAGCAAAATCTTTTAAAATCCCACTTCAAATTTCACTTTTTAATTTTTTGTTCTCGAAACCTTCAAAGATTTCTACCTGATACACTCTGTATATTAAACAGATTACAAGAGACAATCTATAATTGTTCGGTTGGGTTTTTATACGGCAGATCAAATGGGATGTACTATTACAATTTTGTAATAGTTTTTAGTCCTGATGATAACTTTATTGGAAAATTCGTTATCTGACCAGTTATTAACCCAATGGACCATCCATAGCTCAGGTGATTGAGGCGCGGGTCTTTACCACCTGGGAACTGGGGCGCCGCCGGTTCGGATTCGGCCTGGAGTGTCGACTTTTTCCATCGCTGTGGTGGTCCCACGAAACGAAAGCTTGACTCCTCCCCTCCTATGTCATAAATGACTAGGAAGGGAGTCAAAAAAAAGTTACTAACTGCCTTTTGAGCTCATGAAGGCTTTGTTTTGGACTATTCCACTATTATACTAATGTTATAATTTAATCCTTCATGTGTATATGCTCTTAATAATTTATTTTTTACAATTTAATATATATGCTGTATAATAAAACAATTAATTTTTTCCTTAATTAGTATATGATTATACTCCATCGAGTATTAACTATTTGATTAATTTACGATTGGTTTCAGGTGCTTTCAGAAATAGACAAGGTCAATGACTCACGCATCGATATTTGTAAATAACTACAACCAACGGACTTTGGTATATTTTTGAACTAAAGCCATTCTTTGGAAAACTGTAAGCATAATCTAATTGTTGGAAAAAAAAGTTGTTATGATGGAGTAGAGAAATTATGAATGAAACAGTGAAAAAGGAGATGTACGACCAAATTGGAAAGAAATAATGTCAATCCAGCAAGAGGAAGCGTGCTGACTGATCGGTTCCCAAGATGGTGAACAATCTATTGTCATCGTATTCCAATATCGTAACTTTCAAGGTTCGTGAACCTTATTATTTACTTTTGCAAAAATAACTATTTAAAGAAAAAAGAAAATTTGGATCTAATTTAATTATAACTTTTAAAACTGTGTAACCATCCATAAAGACCTAAATGTTCCTTATGTAACCGATCTAGCCCGAACCCGATATTATTCCTTCCATAATAAACTCCCTAACCACCCAAACCCACTCGTTTCTAACCTTGCTTCCTCTTCCATTCCTGGCAATCCTCCAAGGCGCCTGAAAAGAAGATGGCCTCGTGACCTTATATTGTAAACTGTTTTTAGAGTTCTACTACTGGGTAGTTTCTCTACATCCTGTCCAAAATCCTTAATCCGTAATCCTTACAGTCCAAAATCCTTCGTAAAATCCTTAATGCTCCTTACTTTGTCACAAATCAAGCCATCCATCAGGACCTCAATGTTCCATATGTTGCCAATTTGGCCAGGACCAGATACCGTTCCTTCCATAATAAACTTCTCAACCACCCAAATCCACTTGTTTCTAACCTGGCTTCTCCTTCATTACCTAATAATCCTCCTAGGGATCTGAAAAGAAGATGGCCTCGAGATCTTCTCCTCTAGAAATGTTATTGGAGTTCTATCAGTGGGTAGATTCTCCACATGTTTTTATCATATCATATGTCATTATGATCAAATTTACTGGTTGTATTTTTTTATACAGTTGTAAATATCAACAAATAAATAAAATAAAAAAAAAAAAAAAACTGTGTATAAGTTAATCACATTTCCCTGCTTCTTTTTTAGTTATGCTATAAAAACGAAACACCAAATTGCTCATTTTGAGCGCAGATTAATGAAATAGTTAATTAAGGTATGTATGTCATGTAAACTCTTAAATGGTTTGTTTTAGTTCGCTTAGATGGTAAGGGCTTTCTGTCGTCGCAATTCTGTCCCAAAACTGAAACAGTGGACCAGTGTGTTGACAGTCAGTTGGAAGTCCTTACACTTACCGCCCAAACACCATTAAGCTCCTAAAGTTAAAACTTTAATAGAATCTTCAGTTCAGCAATAAACCTGCCGACCACCCTGCAGTATACTTTAATAATGTTGCTCTTATTCCTGTAGAACAGATCTCCTACCTTGGACTACGTCTGGACAAACGATTAAGTTGGAATCCTCACACAAGAATTAAAAGACAGGAAACTGCACGTCGAAACCCACTAATACAGTAGTTACTTGTCAAGTTGTCTAAACTTCCAATCCATTATAAAAGGCTGATCTACATGTCTGTGATAAGGCCAATCTGGATATAAGGAGTTGAGCTTTGGGGCTCCACTGAAGCTTCGAATTCCTCTCGTATCCAATCCTTCGTAAAATCTTCAATGCTCCTAACTTCATCACAAATAAAATCATCCATAAAGATGTTCTACATATGGAATATTATACATATAGAATATTACCGATCAAGCCTGAACCAGATATCAATCCTTCCATTATAAACTCCTTAACCACTCAAACCTACTAGTTTCTAACCTTGCTTCCTCTTCCATTTCTGACAATCCTCCGAGGCACCTGAAAAGAAGATGGCCGCGAGGTAAAAATATTTTACCTTCCTATGTAAAATATTTTTAGAGTGCCACCAATGGTTAGTTTCTCTACATGCCTGTACCATACCATTATGATCTTACTTCAAATTTACTAGTTGTATTATATTGTATAATTGTAAATGTCAATAAATAAATAAAAAAGTACACAACTATACATGAGATAACATTCAACATTTCACTGTCAAGGTGTATGCAAATGGCAATTAACGTGACAATAGCTTTACTGTTGTTAAATTTACTTTCTAAAATCGTGTCAGTTCTGTACTGTGAGACAGTACTACCATGACATTAAATACTGTCATGAATGTAACTTTCCTAAAATTCAGTAAATTGTTGATTTCCTATAAAATACATTATTTTTATGTATGTTGGCCAATATTTTTTTTTTATATAAAGTAATTTTTGGACAGCTTATTTTAAATATGGTAAGCTTTTAAAGTAGATATTTCATACTGTTTTCATTAATTTTTTCCAAAAATGTGCGGTATTCACACATGAATTTTTATATATGCTTTGCTTAACGTTAATGGTCAAATCTGCATAATAAAGGTGAAATGAGTACTATCCTGATTTATAAACAGTACATATTACTGGAAAACAGGGAATTTCTAACATAAAAAAAACAAAAAAAAACGTAAAAAGTAAAGAACCGTGAATTAACAGCTTTATCTAAATAAAAAAACTTTTATCCGATTCATCCATCTCTCATTCATCGTTGTTAACACAGGCTTTAGAAAAAATGTAATGTAACTCAGTAAACATGTTGCTAATCGATGTAAATACTGGAAATGGTGATAGCGGATATCTGTTACGTCAATCGATGCAAGAATATAACTCATGAAAAAAAAAATTTACTGCTAGCTATATCATATTCTTTAGTTAATCAAAATTACTCAATTTATATTCCAGAACTAGAATGTCCCTGACTTATATTATCGAACAAGAAGTTTTTAAGATCGGAATATATACTTCTTCAATAAATGTAAATTAAGGCCACAAGATAAACCTTAGCAATAAAACAGGAGACAAATAATGGAAGTAGAAAAGGAAGTAAATAATACTTTAAAAAAAAAAGGCAAGATGGAGATTGTTTGAAAGGGTTGTTAAAAGTTCGGGAAATTTTAAATTCCGAACGATCGGGGTAAGTAGTTAAATATTTTAAGAGGAAAACCGCCCCAAGTTGTGCTTAATGCCTTTCGAAGGGGCCACAAACTGCCTTAGATTATTTAATGTCTTCTGAATAAGCTTTTTTTTTTAATTCACTTATTGGTAAAAAGTTTCTATAAACCATGAATACAAAGTAATTAACAACGTAACATTCAAATCTCAAGATTGCCTTATAGATAAAATACCATATTATAATTTTATTGACAAAAAATAGTCAAATCTAAACATGGAGATATGAAATAAACCTCCTTTAAACCAGAGGGTTTTGGAATCACTCCTAGCAGAGACCACTCCTAGTGAGAATATTAATCCATCCTTTTAGATGTTTCTAAAGAGTTCGATACTGCAAGTCAATCTTTCCCAAAAGGTTGATCAAAGTCCGCGAGATATTACTGGGAAATTATTTTTTCAAAAATTTTAATAAATTAAATGAATGATATTTGACAAACATTGGCTTGTGATAAGAACCGTTTTACACAGACACAATCAATATTTCCACTTTACAAACAGAAAAGTAGGTCGTGACAGAACTATGACTTTAAAGTTGCAAACAAAAAAATTGGGACATTTTTGTCATGAAAAGCTAATAGTTCCAAATATGTTTTGTTTTTCCAACCGTTTTTGTAATAAAAGATATTGAATAATATTAAATTTCTGATATTAAATAAATAAATGAAAGTAGTTTCTCAGCCTTGTTAATTTTGCTTGATTCTCTTCTAATATAAACTTAATGTTTAACTTTCACATTCAAACACGAATTTCTGTTCTCAATAGTGATACAACATGTTAGATAAGGATTTAAACTGCCGTTTGTAGGTCATATATCGATTTCTTAGAGATTTAGCAGAATAAAACATTAAAAAAAAATTTCATGCTACCATACAGTTCCCCGAGCCAAAAACAGGGTTTTCTTGATTTTTAATAAGTATATAATCTTCCAATGAATTATACCAAAAAATAACTAAAAACAGGAAATACACCATAAGACGTTAAAAATAATATTTTTAAATGACATTGAATCTTATGTTTTGTGTAGGATTTTATTATAATAATAGATGTAAGAATGCTTTGATTATTTTTAAGCAGGACAAGGTTTTGTTATAGTTTCAAACATTATGTTCATATTGAAAATCATTTATGATCAAAAAGTTACGACTTATCACAACTAAATAAATATTTTTTATTAAAATTACTCCAGTAATTGCATTATTTCGTTTTATCACTCATTAATTTCATATGTTATTGCTTAGAATAACACTTTTTTAATAAATCAATTACCCGAAAACTATAATATTAAATGTGTACCTCATAAAGAATATTATCAAAAAGGCTTTGAGGAAATAAAAAAAATTCAAAATTTCGAATCAATAACTTTAATTTTCAAAAATGTTTAAACAGCTAATTCGAAAAATGATCCGAATAAATATAATATATATATTAACTCATGAATAGGTTTTTTATTTCTTTTATTTCTCTTCCATTTACTGAAGAGAATGGTAGTTTATTGCCGCAATAAACATAAGGACAACTGTACAATGTATTACTGTAAGATCTACTATGGGCCTACAATTGTGGTTGAGAGTTGTCGTTTCAACCAACATTAAGAACAAGCGATTTATAACTTTCTTTTGCAGTATAATTGCAATAACTCTTTCTCTATACAATCAATTCAAACAATTTCTTCTGGACACAATCAATATGAAAAAAAAAATCAAATAGAAAATAAATTATTGTGGTTATGTTTAAAAATGAGTTATCCATGTCATGCCAGTGACGTGAGAATAGTTTCTAAAAGATTAAATCAATACTTTTTTTTCTACTATAAAACTAATAACGTTATTATAATTCACAATATATGGAGGTGAAAACAGGTGATTCGCTCTGATTTCTGCACATTTTAATATCCATAAATTTGTCGCGAGTGAGTTCACGTGATGTGAAGCGTGAAAGTATTACATAGTGAAGATACTTCCATATGCTTTATATTTATAATATATTATCAATTATAATATGTATTATATATCGCTGTTCCAGTTCAAAAGTGTAATATCTCAAAAAATGGTTATTTAATGATTTATGGTTATCCATGCAGTTCAAAACTGCAATATCTTGAAATATGTTTTTTATTTAGATTTTATGACTGTTTTACTGTATTTGACATTATATTATAATAATTATAATAATTATAATTATAACTTATAATTTATATAATAAAGGATATAAGGACATATATTATAAGATATGTCCTTATATCCTAGATCCTAACTCTCCGGGGTCCACCCAGCCCCATAAACTGGGTCCCCTTAATTAGGGGTATTTATGATATCGTGTTAAATATAAAATGTTTTAACATGTTAAATGTTATTAGTATAGTATTGTGAGCAGCCCTATTTAAAGTCATGTTAAATGATAAATGCATAAGAGCTCCTAGCGGATTTTCTGAGCAACATTTTTAGTAACCTTTCCTTCCAAAACTACATGTTATTGTTACTTAGTTTTGATTACAGTAATTTATTATGACATGCCTAAAATAAGTGAAAAGTAGAAGTGTAAAAGTTTGGCTACTGATTGTATTTTTTATAAGCCCAAAACACAAGACAAAAGAAAAAAAAAACACAAACTACGAGCAAGTAACCTAACACGACAACAAATAAAACGGTGATAAGCTCAGTTGATCTGTTTCGTGACGTTATTCTCCATTTAGCAGACCTAGTAACAGACTCTCAGCCATGTTATATGTTAAATCGTTTTAACTTGGTGAAAGAAGGAAATATTTCTCCCTTTAACATAAGTTTTTCCATTTAAGACGCTTTGACATGTTAAACTAAAGATCATGAATACCCCTAATAGGTAAAAATCTGGCGGTCGAGCGTGATTCTGACCAAATCACCTTGTTGCATAACCGTTGATCTAGTAATAGTACTTGCTTTCAAAGTACTGCACCCCTTATCCTTCATTGGGTGTAGTTGTACAGATTTTAATTTCTTTGTCATATATATA